>NC_057807.1:223047820-223347820 GCF_018294505.1 Triticum aestivum | reverse complement strand
TAAATCATTGATGTGTTCAATCAGTAGAAAATAGTTAAATAATTACCATGAATAATAGCACTTACATGTAAGTGGGACAGGAATATGTGAAAATGGTGTTTGTTTTCACTATAATCTTCCCATGATGGGAATATATGCACGTAGTCCCTAACAGCATTGAAAGCATTGTCTTTTAAACTGGGAATAACTAGAATGGGGTTCCAATCTGCAGGAATTGGTCGTCTCTGCAGTTGGGATAGGTCTTCGGCCGGTGGACTTGTTGTACTTTTTGCTGGAATGGGGTTTTTCTGTGGTACGACTGGTGCTATGGCAACTGTAATCGGCATACCTTTTGCTGGAGTGCAGGTCCTGTGTGGTGGGGCTAGTGGTGTGGCCAGTAAAGTATGGGTACACTCTGCTGGAGTCGGTCCTACATTTTGAGTCACTGGTTGTACAACCAATATAAGTGGGGTGCTGTCTGATTTCTCTAGCACCACCATGTTTTTCAAGGACTTTGCTGGTGCTCCTTCAGGTTCGGCAATCACCCTCTTCCTTTTTGATGTCTGATGCACAAGAACAACATTTGAGTGGAAAAACATGGTATGATGACAGATGGAATATGTATTGTAACGCCCCGGATTTGTTGCGCCAGGTGTCTGCCAGTTATTCGTCGTTGTTGCCATGTCATTTGCTTGCGTGTTGCATTTTGCCATGTCATCATATGCATTCCATATCATGTCATCATGTGCATCTCCTTTTGCATACGTGTTCGTTTCATGCATCCGAGCCTTTTCCCTGTTGTCCGTTTTGCAATCCGGCACTCCTATGTCACCCGGCGTTCCCTTCTTGTCTCTTTTCGTGTGCGGGTGTTAAACTTTCTCGGAATGGCCCGAGGTTTGCCAAGCGGCCTTGGTATAGCACCGGTAGACCGCCTGTCAAGTTTCGTGCCATTTGGAGTCCGTTTGATACTCCAACGGTTAACCGGGTAACCGCAAAGGCCTCTTTTGTGTGCAGCCCAACACCCCTTTCAAAGTGGCCCAAAACCCAGCAAACTCCCCTCCATGCTCTCGGTCGTTCGATCACGATCACGTGGCCAAAAACCGCTCATCATTTGGACTCTCCTAGCTCCCTCTACCTATAAATATGCCTTCCCCTTCCAAATTCGCGGTCAAATCCCCCCTAACCCTAAAATTCCCCTCCGCGCCGCGCCGGACATGTCCGTCCGCGTCGGACGAAGCCCGCGCCGCCGCCTCCAGCCAATCCGGGCACGCCACGTGGCCTCCCACCGCCGTCTACCGCGCCGGCCCGCCAGGCCCGGTGCAGGCCCCCGAAGCCCAACCCGCCGCCGCCGCTCCGCCCGAGACCCACCGCCGCCGCCCGCGTCTCCAGCCGTCGTCGCATCGCGCCTCCTCGCCCCGGAGCTCCCCGCCGGAGCGCCCCGCCGGTGAGCCCCGCCGTCGCCCGTCGGGAGCCTCCCGCGCCCCTCGGCCGCCTGCGCCGTCCCCGCCGTCATCGCGCCACCCGTCCGCCGCCGCCGAAGTCCCTCCGCCGCGCCCGAGGCTCTCTGGCCGCGCCCGCCATCGTCCTCGACCCCGGCGAGCCCCGATCCGGCGCTGTCGACCCCGGATCCGTCCGTTCCCCTCGTCCGCTCGCCGTTCCGGCCACGGGAGACCCCAGCGCCGGTGCCCCTCTCCACCCCAGCGCCGCCGGCCTCGCCCTCGACCCGGCAGGAGACGACGCCCGGCCGGCCTCCTGCGCCCCGCGTGGGCTCGGCCCACCGCGCCACGTGGGCCCCGTCCGGCCCGTCTTCCCCAAGCTGGCCCAGCTCCCCGTCGGCCCGCCTCCTCCCCGACATGGGCTCGGCCCATGGTGAGCAGCCCCGCTATACCCCGCCCAGTGCACGTTATAGCTATCCAGCGCTCACATGTTTTTTTTTCAAAAATGACCCAAGTCCCGGAGTTATTTTGCATAATCATGCCATGTTCATCGCATCGTATCACTGTATCCGTAGCTCCGTTTTGTGCGTGTAATATGTCAAATTGTTCATCTCAACGATTAATTCATTTCATCTCATTGCATCATTTTCATTTGAGTTCATATTGATTCCCGAAATGCAGTTGGAAGAGTGCATGTTGATATTAACCTGCTGAAACTGTTATAACTTGCTCATTTGTCATTTTTGCCATGATTGATGTGTGCATCCTATGAGGTTGATGTCTACATGTATGTTGATCTATGCCATGCCATCTTTCCAGTGGTGCTATCCATGTATTTTTGTGAGTTGTGAGCTGAGTGCATCGAGCTTGCCAAGTAGGGTACTTGTTCTTGCTGTTTTCCTGACAGATTCTGTTATATTTTGTTGCTATGTAAACCTGCTGCTACAAGTCATTTGATGCATTATTTTGGAGATGTTCACTAAGGATGTTTTGTTATACATGTCTTTCTATATACATTCATGCCCCTGGTTGCATTTATAGACTACTGTAGCTTGTTGTAATCTTGCTCCAAAGTTGCTAAATAATTTTTCTGTCAACCTGTTAACAAGAAGTTCAGTTTTGGCCATGTGCTTTTCTAGTGATCCATGCATCATATGAACTTGTTCTTGCCATGATTAGCTTCATAAACATGTCTTCTTACTATTGGTTGCCTTGCCATGCCATGTATTGCTCTGTGGTGAGTGTTTCAAGCTCACCAACATGCCTACTTATTGTTGTTCCTGCCATGTTTGAATCTGTCATATAACTTGCCATGTTTACATGGGTGCCATCATATCGTCTGATCCTTTTTGGCTTATGGTCAGTAAGGGTCTTTTGTTCTATGCATTTAGGAGATTCATGCCATGCCTTTGTTTGCCATTATAAGTTCCTATAACATGTTTTTTGCTTGCTCTAAACATTGCAACCTGATGTTATTCCTGCCAAGTCTGAAACTGTTATTATTTGCAATCTTCCCATGTGTGTTTGAGCATGTTCTAGTGACTTCTGGAGATAGCTCAGTGTTCATGTTTTGTTATGCTTTACCAGTACTTCATGCTCATGCCTTTTGTTCTTACGTTAGGGTGCTGTAGCTTGTTGTTTTGATGCTTGTAAGATGCCTAGTTGCTGTTTTGGGCAGATTGTTGCTATAACTTGTATAGTGTGTGTGTGTGTTGAACCGTTGCTCTGTTTTGAGTGTGCTCTATATGAAACTTGCTTGATTTTGCATGTAGCTTCATATTATCATGTTGCATCCTTGTTTTGGTGTGTTTGCTTGATGTTTGGGTGCATTTTGCATCAATGCCATGTTTAACTTGTTTTGCTCATATCTTCTAGGCCGTAGCTCCGAATTAGATGAACTTTATATGTAACTTGACTAGAATTTCGTGTAGATCATCTTGGTGCATCTTAACTTGCTGTTTAACAACTTGAACATAAGGTTTATTCAGATCTGGACCAATTTCGAAATATGCATATGAAGACTTACCGGAATTGTTATATGTTGTTTCCGGACTCATTTAAACTTGCCTTGATGTGTTGTTCTTGTTTGCATCATCTCTTGCCATGAGTAGCTTCATCTAGTTTTGTCATGCATCATGCTTGGTTGTGCATCATGCCTTGTTCATGTGTGGTGTGTTTACTAGGTTGTGTGCTTCTTCTCGATAGTTCCCGTTTCGTTGCGATCGTGAGGATCCGTTCGTCTACGCTTGGTTCGTCCTCGTAGCTTCATCTTCTTCATGGACTCATTCTTCTTCCTAGCGGGATTTCAGGCAAGATGACCGCTACCCTGGATCTCACTACTATCATTGCTATGCTAGTTGCTTCGTTCTATCGCTTTGTTGCGTTACCTATCATTTGCTCTTCAAGCCTCCCAAATTGCCATGAACCTCTAACCTTTGACACCATTCCTAGCAAACCGTTGTTTGGCTATGTTACCGCTTTGCTCAGCCCCTCTTATAGCGTTGCTAGTTGCAGGTGAAGTTGAAGATTGCTCCATGGTGGACAGGGTTTATGTTGGGATATCACAATATCTCTTATTTAATTAATGCATCTATATATTTGGTAAAGGGTGGAAGGCTCGGCCTTATGCCTGGTGTTTTGTTCCACTCTTGCCGCCCTAGTTTCCGTCATACCGGTGTTATGTTCCTGGATTTTGCGTTCCTTACGCGGTCGGGTGATTTATGGGACCCCCTGATAGTCCGCTTTGAATAAAACTTGTCCAGCAAGGCCCAACCTTCGTTTTACCATTTGCCTCACCACCACCTATACCCTTCCCTTGGGTCGGCCAACCCAAGGGTCATCTTTATTTTAGCCCCCCGGGCCAGTGCTTGTCTAAGTGTTGGTCCAAAATGAGCAACCTGCGGGGCCACCTTGGGGAAACTCAAAGTCTGGTTTTACTCGTAGCTTGACTTATCCGGTGTTGCCCTGAGAATGAGATATGTGCAGCTCCTATCAGGATGTCGGCGCATCGGGCGGCTTTGCTGGTCTTGTTTTACCATTGTCGAAATGTCTTGTAAACCGGGATTCCGAGACTGATCGGGTCTTCCTGGGAGAAGGAATATCCTTCGTTGATCGCGAGAGCTTATCATGGGCTAAGTTGGGACACCCCTGCAGGGTTTAAACTTTCGAGAGCCGTGCCCGCGGTTATGTGGCAGATGGGAATTTGTTAATGTCCGGTTACTTGACACCAGATCCGAATTAAGACGCATCAACCGCGTGTGTAGCCGTGATGGTCTCTTCTCGGCGGAGTCCAGGAAGTGAACACGGTCTTTGGGTTATGCTTGACGTAAGTAGGAGTTCAGGATCACTTCTTGATCATTGCTAGTTGACGACCGTTCCGTTCGCTCTCTTCTCGCTCTCTTTTGCGTATGTTAGCCACCATATCTTGCTTAGTCGCTGCTGCAACCTCACCACTTTACCCCTTCCTTACCCTTTAAGCTTTGCTAGTCTTGATACCCATGGTGATGGGATTGCTGAGTCCTCGTGACTCACAGATTACTACAACAACAGTTGCAGGTACAGGATTATGCGATGATCTTGACGCGAGAGCGATGTTCCTTGATTTGGAGTTCTTCTTCTGCTTCTTCTTCGATCAGGGGATAGGTTCCAGGTCGGCAGCCTGGGCTAGCAGGGTGGATGTTGTTTGAGTTTCTGTTTATGTATCATCCGTAGTCGGATGTTGATCTCTTGTATTGTGATGTTGTATTCATGTGGCATTGTATGCCTTATGTATGTATCCCCATATATTATGTAATGTTGATGTAATCATATCCACCTTGCAAAAGCGTCTTCAAGATGCGCTTCTATCCTTGGTGGGACCTTCGAGTTCCTTTAGGATAGGGTCGCATCTTGGGCGTGACAAATCACCCTCTTCCTTTTTGATGTCTGATGCACAAGAACAACATTTGAGTGGAAAAACATGGTATGATGACAGGTGGAATATGTATTGATAATGGATGGGCATGGCATCTCGACATATATGATGAGTAAACTAAGCAGATGGTGGTGCAACAAAGTAGAAGAAATGCAATACAACATACGCAAGATACGCGCAATCAATAAAACCTTGCCAAATTAGAACAGGCACCTTGATGGGTGAACACGACAGGCCATATGCTTTTGACTCCACGAGGTTAGAATAGTCATTAGGATCATATTCTAAACAAGAATCTACAGGTGGGGAGCGTATGAGTTTCATTGCATCCAGAATGGCACTCAATGCCTTGGTGCCAATTTTGTAAGTCATTGTAGTGTTCCACAATATTCTTCGGATGCGCGGATTCTGATATTCACTGTAATTACGTATAATATGTGAGAACCATGAAAAAATAAATAGTAGTGAGATTATCTTTGTAATGCAGAGGATATTCTAATATAGGGGCGCACCTGTAAACACTTGTGTGCTATCACTGGATTCTGATGAGAGAGCTCATGTGTGATGTAATATGGTGCATGCATTAATATAATCTGGCACAAGTACACAGAAAAATAGGCCCCAGAAGTAAGGATAGTTGGCAGATTGATAGGTTCATAATATACTGCATAGAGAGTTTATTGCCAAACCATGATAACAGGAGCACACAACAACTAGGCAGATCGTAGTGTACATAAAAGGGGTACACCATAACCACGATATATAAATTGGGAAAGTGGAACTAGCTGGAAAATACGGTGTTGTATTGCCGCTAGTAATTGAAAGCCTATCGATCACGTACATGCCAGCTCTATCAACTGTTGACTGCAGATGTCCCTTCCCCCTTCCTGACAAGGAACATATTGTATGTACTAAATATAGAATAACAAAAGAGGAACATGTTAAAGAACAGAAGAGGAAGCATATTCTTGAGGTTCTATTTCATTGCATACAATGTTGGTTGCCCACTCATGATGAATCACAGCGCCCAAAGAAATGCAATTCCATGTTGTCTCTCTATATGTGGCCACATGCATTTGGAAAATCAAGCGGGAGCATTACCTGACCAATTAAATGTGTGTCTATTAACTAATATCAGTATCATATCACAATTCGTATTTGAAGAAGTAAGCTTTGGACTTATGATTGGTGATGAGGACATCAATATCATTGTTACACCCATAGCCCCTACTACTACATATACTGGACCAATTACTAGAGCTCACGCACGCCAATTAAATTATCAGGTACTTCCGTTTCTTGGTAATGATTCTAATATTCATGAGAATATGATGATGCCAAAATTGGATACATTTGTTTTGCTTACAAATGAAGGGTCTAGCTTGGAGAAGGATGAACATTGGAGCAACAACAAGTATGGAGATGATGGCATGCGCAAGGGGAACAAGAACGGAGTTACAAGTGATGATTTCAGGACTTTGAAGCCACCATAATGGGTGCATGAATCCTTGGACGAAATATACAAGATGCCACTTCATAAATTTTGTCCCGAGGCTATTCTAGGTGCTGCGTCACCTTATTATTGGGCCAGGAACATGTAATTTCGAAATACATAAGTATAGGCTATTTTTAGAGTCCGTACGTGTGGGGAAGCAAGAGATAGGGTTGATTTCGGACCCCTCCACCAAGGGCCACGAAATCCCCCCCCCCCCGCCCTTCCTCCATATATACAACCCTTAGGGCACCGTTTGGACTTTGGGTTTTGTTTAGATTAAAGTTCGTCATAGCTGCAACTTTGCGTACTTCATTTGTGTTCAACGACCAGACAAAGGCGTCACATAACCCCGCCTTGATCAATAAAGCTTTCCTCTTATATTCGCAATATCTAGATTGCAATCTTAGTTTCTTGCTTGTTCTTCATTTGCCTGCAGGAAACAGACCTTCGTCGTCAGGTTGATCATGCTCCGGCGTGGTCAATAACCTCTCGGGGTTGGTTTAGCCATTGCTAAGGCGCGACGTCCTCGCACGTTCATAGTCGAATCGTCAAAGTCGACTTCCTCCTAAATGATAGCCACCATCTCATCGAAAGATGGGACACCTTTGCCTCTATGAAGTGGTATCAGAGTTTCAGGTTGCTCAGTGAGATTTTACAGTTTTTCATAGTTTAGATCGAGTCTTTTCTTCATACCTATAGTCCACGAAAAAGCCAAAAAAAATGAGGGTTAGTTCATCCTATCTGAACCAATCTGAGCCTTTGCATAATCTCTTCTGTATTTGCTTTGTTGAACTTGCGGTTGCATCGTCTTGTCAAGTTGCTGGTCTTAGCGTCTAGTTTCCCTTAGAGTTCCGAGTTCTGTTCACAAGTTTTCACGCCGCCGCCGCACCATCGTCATCGCTCATACCATCCACCACCACCGCTGATCCGCCACCATTCTGAATCCATATCCATATACCACCACCAATCCGTATCCATATACCACCAACGATCTGTATCCATATACCACCACCGCTACCATATACCACCACCGCTGCCATATCCTACCACCATATATCCACCACCAATCCGAGTTACTTTCATATTAGGTTTGTTTCCGAGATCCGTCTAATTTCCGATTCGTGTTTCCTTGCCTGAGTAGGTTTCAGAAAAACAAAAAGTCTGGAGACCCCCAGGCAGTTTTTAGGCCAAAATTTTCACAGGCAAATTTTTTCCCTATCCTATTTTTAGGCTTTTCTGAGTCTTTTGAGCCACGTGCCATCATAGTGATTTTTTGTCGCACTTTTTCGTCGTCGCTGCCCTGATTTCCGAAAAAAAGTCAAAAAAAATTCGTCCCTATCCTATCAGTTTGACCTGGGAAGAGTTTTGAGACACTCGCCATTATAGTGATTTTTCGCAAAAAAAAAAGAGGAGCGCAAAAAAACAGAGCGAAAAAAATAATTCCAGAGTGTGCTTTTCCCTTGTTTACGTGCAGCATCGTGATTTTGTTAGTGTTCTAGGATCGCGTCTCTAGCACGGTCTAGCCTAGGACCAGCACAGTATCGTCGTTGAGCGTTTATTCAACTTTGCATATCTGAATTGATTATTGCTGACCCTTTTGCTACCATATTATAAGCCTTCCCAGCTCCACATACATCTACGTCGTGCGTTTGACTCTCCCTGGTAATCGCTCTATCAAGCTTTGAGAGTTCTGACTACAACGGTTGTCGATCACTGCCTGCTGCTGGGTAAGAACTGGTAAGACTTTGAGTTTTGCTTGACGGATTTGTGACACCCACCACCACCACTTGTTAGTACTCTGTAGGATCATATTCTTGTGTGTTTCTATTGCTGCTAACCATGCCAGGATCACAAGCCGACGAGATTGACTGGGAGAACTTAACGAACAAGGAGCTTCATGATAAGTTTCAGCAAATGATGACTGAAGAGGTGCAAGATATGCTGAACAATTTTGAAGAGGCCATGGAGAAGATCACTGGCCTTGAGAAGACATTCGAAACAAAGCTCGATAACAGATTTAATAACCTGCTTGCGTGTCTTCCACCATCGGCTGCACCTGCCGCACCTCTGCAACAACAACAACAACAACAACAACTACTACTACTACTACTACCTCCATGTCGCGAAACAGCCCTCCGCCGAGCGAGCCGTGTCCTTATTCAGCCTGGCCAAACTATTGGTGCTGCTGTTGATACTTCTGTGGCTCCTGCTGCTGATGCGGAGGATGATTATGTGGGAGATTATGAGGATGAGGTTGATCAAAATCAGAACTACGTGCAACCACCAGCACCACAACCACCAGGTCGTCCACATGCAAATAATCACAATGGTAGGGCTCTCCCTCAGGTACGAGATCATGACCATCTTCCTAAACTGAAATTGAATATTCCACCATTTGACGGTAGATATGTTCTGATATATATCTTACTTGGGAGTTAGAAACTGAACAACAATTTACATGTTTACAATATCCTAAGGAAAGACGTGTTCCTGCTGATGTGTGTGCTTTCACTAGCTTTGCATGTATTTGGTGGTCTGAACATTGTAGATTATATCCTATTCCAGCTACTTGGGCTGCTTTGAAAACTGCTATGCGTACTCGTTGGGTTCCACCATATTATCAACGTGAATTAATTCAAAAATTGCAGCATTTAAGACAAGGAAAAAATTCTGTAGAAGAATATTATCAGGAATTACAAACTGGCATGATTAGATGTCATATTGTTGAGGAGAATGAAGCTATGCTTGCACGTTTTATGGGTGGATTAAATAGAGAGATCCAGACCATTCTAGAGTATAAGGAGTATACTAATATCACTCGTTTATTCCATCTTGCTTGTAAAGTTGAACGTGAAGTGCAGGATCGATAGGCATTGGCATGAACTAACTTTTTTGCAGGTCGACCTTCATCATGGACACCGCGTGCACCTTCTACTTCCACTGCACCAGCACCTCCATCAGGTGCCACCTACAGCCGTGATACAAGAAAGCAGGCACAACCACCACTATCTACCAAGAGCGCACCTGCCGGGCCTGCACAGAGCTCTTCTTCTTCCATGGCATCAACAGGGCACACAAGTGATATTATTTGTCATCGTTGTAAGGGAAGAGGTCATTATGCGAGAGAATGGAAATCTCAGCGTGTGATGATTGCTACTGAGGATGGTGCGTATGTGTCCGCTAGTGACTATGATGAGGAGACTTTGGCGCTTATTACAAGTGAAGAACACGGTGGAGCTGATTCTGATCATGAGACGCAATACATGGCTCCTGAAGACGCTGACAGGTATGAATGTTTAGTTGTTCAACGTGTTTCG
The DNA here is from genome assembly GCF_018294505.1 of Triticum aestivum. Taxonomy (NCBI): domain Eukaryota; kingdom Viridiplantae; phylum Streptophyta; class Magnoliopsida; order Poales; family Poaceae; genus Triticum; species Triticum aestivum. The sequence goes on along the minus strand of NC_057807.1, from coordinate 223,337,680 downwards.
AGTGTGCAGGTCACACAAGCTGAGCAAAATCAGAGGCACAATTTGTTCCATACAAAGGGAGTTGTGAAGGAACGTTCTGTGCGCGTCATCATAGACGGAGGGAGCTGCAACAACTTGGCTAGCATGGAGATGGTGGAGAAGCTATCTCTCACCACAAGACCACATCCACATCCTTACTACATCCAATGGTTCAACAACAGCGGCAAGGTTAAGGTAACATGTATTGTTCGTGTGCATTTTAATATCTCTACATATGCTGATTATGTCAATTGTGATGTGGTACCTATGCAAGCATGTTCCTTATTACTTGGTCGACCATGGCAATTTGATAAAAATTTGTACACCATGGTAGAAACAACCATTATACTCTGGTTCATAAGGATAAAAAAAATACTTTGCTTCCTATGACTCCTGATTCCATTTTGAAAGATGATACTAATAGAGCTAATAAAGCAAAACAGGAGAAAAATAAGAGTGAAAATCAGATTGTGGCAAAAGAATTTGAGCAACAAATGAAGCCTAATAGTAAACCATCTAGTGTTGCTTCTGAAATTAAATTGAAAAGTGCATGTTTACTTGCCACTAAATCTGATATTGATGAGCTAGATTTCAGCAAATCTGTTTGCTATGCTTTTGTGTGCAAAGAGGCATTATTTTCATTTGAGGACGTGCCTTCCTCTTTGCCTCCTACTGTCACTAACATTTTGCAGGAGTTCGCTGACGTCTTTCCACAAGACGTGCCACCGGGATTACCTCCCATTCGAGGGATTGAGCATCAAATTGACTTAATTCCCGGTGCATCATTACCCAACCGTGCACCATACCGTACCAATCCAGAGGAGATGAAGGAGATTATGCGTCAAGTACAGGAGCTACTCGACAAAGGTTATATACGTGAATCCTTTAGTCCTTGTGTTGTTCCTATTATTCTAGTGCCAAAAAAGGATGGTACATCACGTATGTGTGTTGATTGTAGAGGCATTAATAATTTTACTATTCGTTATCATCATCATATTCCTAGGCTAGATGATATGCTTGATGAATTGAGTGGCTCTACAATATTCTCCAAAGTTGATTTGCGTAGTGGATACCATCAAATTCGTATGAAATTGGGAGATGAATGGAAAACGGCATTTAAAACTAAGTTTGGATTATATGAGTGGTTAGTCATGCCTTTTGGGTTAACTAATGCACCTAGTACTTTCATGAGATTAATGAACGAAGTTTTACATGCTTTTATTGGACGATTTGTGGTAGTCTATTTTGATGACATACTGATTTATAGCAGATCTTTGGAGGAAAATTTGGAACATTTACGTGCTGTTTTTATTGCTTTACGTGATGCACGTTTGTTTGGTAACCTTGGGAAGTGCACCTTTTGCACCGACCGAGTATCTTTTCTTGGCTATGTTGTTACTCCAAAGGGAATTGAAGTTGATAAAGCCAAGATTGAAGCTATTGAGAGTTGGCCACAGCCCAAAACGGTCAGACAAGTGAGGAGTTTTCTTGGCCTCGCTGGATTCTATAGGCGTTTTGTGAGAGATTTCAGCACCATTGCTGCACCTCTCAATGACCTTACAAAGAAAGATGTGCCTTTTCTTTGGGGTACCGCATAGGAAGAAGCCTTCATGGTATTGAAAGATAAGTTGACACATGCTCCTTTACTCCAACTTCCTGATTTTAATAAGACTTTTGAGCTTGAATGTGATGCTAGTGGAATTGGATTAGGAGGTGTGTTATTACAAGATGGAAAACATGTTGCATACTTTTCTGAAAAATTGAGTGGGCCTAGTCTGAATTATTCTACTTATGATAAAGAATTATATGCTCTTGTTCGGACTTTAGAAACATGGCAACATTATTTATGGCCCAAAGAATTTGTTATACACTCTGATCATGAATCTTTGAAACATATTAAAAGTCAAGCTAAACTGAATCGTAGACATGCTAAATGGGTTGAATTCATTGAGACTTTCCCTTATGTCATTAAACACAAGAAGGGTAAAGAAAATGTTATTGTTGATGCATTGTCTCGTCGCTATACTATGCTTTCACAACTTGACTTCAAAATATTTGGTTTGGAGACCATCAAAGATCAATATGTGCATGATGCTGATTTTAAAGATGTATTGCAGAATTGTAACGAAGGTAGAACATGGAACAAGTTCGTCGTTAATGATGGCTTTGTGTTCCGTGCTAACAAGCTATGCATTCCAGCTAGCTCCGTTCATCTTTTGTTGTTGCAGGAGGCGCATGGAGGAGGATTAGTGGGACACTTTGGCGTGAAGAAGACGGAGGGCGTACTTCTACATATTTCTTTTGGCCAAAGATGAGACGGGATGTTGAGCGCTTTGTTGCTCGCTGCACTACATGTCAAAAAGCTAAGTCACGACTCAATCCTCATGGTTTATATATGCCTTTGCCTGTACCTAGTGTTCCTTGGGAGGATATATCTATGGACTTTGTTTTAGGTTTACCTCGAACAAAGAAGGGGAGGGATAGCATATTTGTTGTCGTGGATAGATTCTCGAAAATGGCACACTTTATACCATGTCATAAAAGCGATGATGCTTTTAATGTTGCTGATTTGTTCTTTTGTGAAATTATTTGCTTGCATGGCGTACCAAATACTATTGTTTTAGATCGTGATACCATTGTTACACCCACAGCCCCTACTACTACATATACTGGACCAATTGCTAGAGCTCACGCACGCCAATTAAATTATCAGGTACTTTCGTTTCTTGGTAATGATTCTAATGTTCATGAGAATATGATGCTGCCAAAATTGGATACATTTGTTTTGCTTACAAATGAAGGGTCTAGCATGGAGAAGGATGAACATTGGAGCAACAACAAGCATGGAGATGATGGCATGCGCAAGGGGAACAAGAAAAGAGTTACAAGTGATGATTTCAGGACTTTGAAGCCACCATAATGGGTGCATGAAGCCTTGGACGAAATATACAAGATGCCACTTCATAAATTTTGTCTCGAGGCTATTCTAGGTGCTGCGTCACCTTATTATTGGACCAGGCCCATGTAATTTCGAAATACATAAGTATAGGCTATTTTTAGAGTCTGTATGTGTGGGGAAACAAGATATAGGGTTGATTTCGGACCCCTCCACCAATGGCCACGAAATTCCCCCCTCTTCCTCCATATATACAGCCCTTAGGGCACCGTTTAGACTTTGGGTTTTGTTTAGATTAAAGTTCACCATAGTTGCAACTTCGCGTACTTAGTTTGTGTTCAACGACCAGACAAAGGCGTCACAGAACCCCACCTTGATCAATAAAGCTTTACTCTTATATTCGCACTATCCAGATTGCAATCTTAGTTTCTTGCTTGTTCTTCATTTGCTTGCAGGAAACAGACCTTTGTGGTCAGGTTGATCATGCTCCGGCGTGGTCAATAACCTCTCGGAGTTGGTTTAGCGGTTGCTAAGGCGCGATGTCCTCGCACGTTCATAGTCGGATCGTCAAAGTCAACTTCCTCCAAAACGATAGCCACCATCTCATCGAAAGATGGGACACCTTTGCCTCTATCAATTGGTGTGCTTAGCTTGAAGAGTGGATTGTTGCTAGTGCGACACAAAGCAGCTACATAGATCATAGTGTAGATATAACGGGAAAACCGTAAGCATCAGAGTAAAATCAGCAAAGTCGAACTTCCTGGAATATATGTGCTAGTATTGCCGGTACGGCTAGAAAGGCTTCGGGTACCAGCCTTCTTCAATTGAAGGTGCGGCACTATTAATATCAGTGTAACTCTCAAAGGAGACATAGCTCCCCGCATTTCCTTGCTATTCTTATAGGATTCAAGTGGGCAGGCCACTACAAATCCTATTCCTATGTTTACAAAATCCTACGAATCAAAGAGGCCCGAAGAGTTCAAAGTGTCCATCACAACCGACCGTATAGACCTCTACACTGCAAATTTCCCTACTCATCTTCACTACAAGGAACATACTGTACTACTATCATACTCCCTCCGTTCCAAAATATAAGTCCTTGTAGAGATTTCCACTATGGATCACATACAGATGTATACAGATACCCGTGTAGATTCACTCATTTTGCTCCATATGTACTCCATGCTAGAATCTATACAAATACTTGTATTTAGGAATGGAGAGACTACTTATTAAAGAAGAACGGAAGAGGAACATGCTAAAAGAGAGCAAGAAGATTTTGGATAATAAAATGTCCGTTACGCAGTTCCCACACATGATGAACCAGAGCACATTAAGAATGCAACTCCCTGTTGTCTCTCTATATGTGGTGCACGTGCTTTTCAAATGTAAAGTAGGAACATTAGCTGACCAATTAAATGTTATCTATTTTAGTAATATCAGCATCATATCAGATTCCTATATGCAGGTACGATGATGGTACTGAATATAAGTGCATGTCTGCATGCAAGTTGCGTGACTTTTGTCATTTGGGTCAGTCGACCATTTCAAGCGGTTGGATGAAGATCCTACGCCTCCTAACCCTTCTTCTTCCTCGTCTCCGATTCTTCCCATACAAAACACCGCACGGGCCGCCGGCCAGACCACCGGCCCCCATCGCCTGTGTTCCTCTGCCACCCCCACCCCCACCTCCTCCCCATTTGCGTCGAGTTTTCTTTGTTCGGCGAGGCACCACCACCGCCCCCACAACCACCGTCTCCACCTGAGCCCCTTCCTTCGCACCGGCAAACTCCGGCGAGCTCTGAAAAATCGACTGACCCAATTTTGAAATTTATTCTACTGTCATTTAACTAGTGTGTAATATAAAAGGGGAAAACCATAAGCATTGCGAGTATATATTTGAGCGTGCCATGGCGGATCTGAAGGTGCAAACCAGACAAAGGCAACTTCGCAACCAATGTTTGCTTTCAACTAGCAAGTAAGTGATGGACAAGAAATCAGAGTAAAGTAGTGGCGATCTATTTTTTGCTGCGATAAATAAGTTGAGAAGATACAAAAGAGTACCGCCTCTGGTGCGGCACCATGTATGCATCTGCAGAGAATTTGATGGTGTTGCGGTAGTGATGGCTGTCGACGGCGTGGAAGCAGATCTAGGAGCGTAGACGGTGGCAGCAGGGCACGATGGACGAGCCGGTCGTAGGAGCGGCGCCGGCAAGGTTGACGACGGTGGGGATGAAGCGAGAGGACGGGATGCAAGGATCCCGGTCCGAAGCCGTGGATCAAAGAGGTCGATCTTTTTTAATGGATGACAATGTCAAGGTATCAGCTCCGGCATGGTGGAGGAGGACGCGGTGGATGGGGTGGCGGACGGAAGAGGCTGGGGTGGAGAGGGTGTTTTGGCGCCCACGGAGTACGAATGGGGAAATGGAGAGAGAGAGGAAGGGGGGAACCATGTCTTCAGGGCGCGCTTGTCTCAAATGCAAGGAAATTTACAAACTTAGCGCCAGTTTCAAATTTCCCACATCACAGCAATATTAGTCGGTTGGGGATAGGATGGTAATCTCCCATACACCGAATATTTGCCGGCGAGAGTTTGTTTTTGGCGCCCACCGTGTATGAATCAGGGAGGGAGCCGATTTCCGCCGAGGAGACACTGTGTTTTGGCGCCCACCGTGTATGAATCCGGGTGAGAGGTAGTTATGTCACGTTTGAGTGAAATTACAAACCTACCCCTATCAAAACCTATAGAAATCAAGCCAATAGGCTTTGCGTGGCAGGGATAGGAAGTAATTTCCATCTCGCAGATTTTGGTTTCAGGCGGTTACTGCGACTTTCCCCGCTTCGTTCAAATTTTGCAGAGTGCACGTTTACCGTGCCAACTCAATTCGAATCCCGTTTGTATTCTATTTTTGTTCTGGCAGGATCCATTTTCAATTGGAATAAAATTCTATATACACCATTTTTTATATATACTGTCAAAAGCACAACAAAGAATTCTGCTCCTTTATATGTATAATATGATTTAAAAATACAATGATCTTAAAATCATAAGTTTGAATTCGAAAAATTTAAACCAAATTATGTTCTACTAAAATGTATGGATCAGCAATATCTACATATGAAATAACATAGATGCGTGTGAATTCATATGAGTATGCATATTTGATAGATCAATGTTGGTTCGAGTATGAATTACATGTATCATCATCTCGAATTCAAATATTTGAATCCCTTTTATGTTGACTCCTTTCACGCCCATCTCTCTCGCATGTATGCTCCTTCATGTAGCTATCACTCTCTTTTCTCCAGCTCACCCGCACGGTCACTTCATTTTTCTCCTATCTTCAGAAACATGGTCTCTCGACGTCTCCCTTGAGAAGTGTCCACTCTCCCTATCATTATACATTACACGGTTTTCATTATCTGTCACGTCTCTACTGTTCTCATGTATCACTAGGTACCTAAGCTTTCTTTTTCACCACCACACACACAGTCTCACTCGTCTTTCACTGTGTCTTTCTCTCTATGGGATTCTCTCACACACCCTATATGTCTCTAGATATGACTCATACCACTAAAATTACTCTCTCCTGCAGACACAACATTTGTTGCAGTCTCCTTTCCATCTCCATCCCAGTTATAAAACTGACATTATTCATTTGTTTACCGATCAGAGAAACTCCCCCCCCCTCTCTGACACACACACACACACACACACACACAACTCCTGCTTCCATTCCCCTTCCCGACTATCGTCTCTCTCACACACACACAAAACTCTCGCTTTCGCACCCCGACTCGTATTTCTCTCACAAACATTTATCAACTAGCCTCTAGATAGGTTTATACACCCGCATGCTCGTGCTTCCACTATCGCATACATGTCTCTCTCCCGCTCCTTGTATCTATGTAGATTTTTCTTCCCTTCTTGAGACACACCCTCTTGATCGTGCACAAACACACACTATCACCTCATTTTAAGTTGATACCTCTCGCACACACACTCTTTGTGTCTTTGTCACACATGCACTCTGTCCTCCTCCTCTCTCCCTCTCTCTCACACACACATGGGCTTTTTACAACAACTAGCAAGATGCCCATGTGTTGCATGGATCATCAAGATGCATTTGTATGAGTAGTTTATTCTGTGGGAGAAAAGGATGAACGAGGGAAGGCCTTATTTGCAAATGTGAGAGGGGTGTGGGTATCTTTTTGCAAAATTGCCATAGTTTCCTTCCTACCGTCAGATATAGATCAGACAGCCTATGTTGCAGGATGGCAGGCACACCATCATCACCGACTATGCTTTTTATAAGAGTAGAGATAAAAAAAAAGAGTTGGTGATGATGGTGTTCCTGCCATCCTGCAGTGTAGGGCGTCCGATTTATATCTAACGGATAGGAAGGAAACTATGGAAATTTACCCGCACTCCTGTCCACATTTGCAGATAAGGCCTTCCCTCGTTCATCCTTTTCTCCCACAGGATCTTAATGTATTGGGCAACGCACATGCATCTTGCTAGTAAGAGTAGAAATTAGACATATACCACTTCTCGAATCTTGAAACCAACAACATTCCTCCCTTATCTCATCAAAACCACCAAAGGAATATATTTTGAGTGAAACATAACATATTTTTAGTGATATACGTATTTCAAAACTAGAGTCTTTTTTCTATCAAATCGGTGAATATGTATTAATCTACTTTGATCGTGTGGCAACACATTGGCACATTGCTAGTAGTTATTACCACTGTATAAATTTTTGGACACCAGACAAACGGTGGAGTAATACGAAGAGAAGAGGCGCATGCACGCAGTCGGTCTCTCGCTGTCTTGCACACATGAGAGTTACGTAAAGGCATCGTTAACAAATAAACCCTAAAACCCTAGGTGCACGATTGCTGCATGCGCGGGTACCGGGTACGTGGTGTAGCGCACCTTTGTAGGAATAGTCATCTCACATGATAATTTGATCCGTAGGAGTTGATGGTCGGGACCACAGGTGAACGACCTAGAGGCGGTGGCTCGCCAGTTGCCATAGATTGAGTAGCTACGTTTAAAATATCATTTTTTAGCGGGGTAAGAGTTTCGATTTTCCATGGCGCGTTTTAGGTACTAAGTAGTTTTTAGAACGATTGGTATGGAGCAAAAAATGGAATTAATAACTACTACCTCCTTGGCGTATGGTTGTATGGGTTTATGTTGCGAGATGTTGAACCTGGTAGTTCTTGGGAAAATACTATGGTTTAGATGTTGGTTTTCAGTAATGAAAATCGGAAGGGGGAAACCCTTCTTGGATCAAAAAAACTACTACCTACGTTCTGGTTTACTAGTCCCCGTCGTATTTTGGGTCAAAGTTTGTCCACGAATTTTACTTGTAAAATGTGAATGGAAAACGAGATTTTGTTATACCCAAACAAAAAAGGACTGGAGGGAGTGATTGCTCAGACACGGACGCGACCTCTCATAGCGCAGGCATTGAACCGGTGCACCGGCCAAGAGGGCCCCACTCGCTGCAGGCCCGGCTGAACACGCCTCCTCGTCGCATGCAACCAACTTCAGACTGCCCCACCTACCTCCATTCAATCCGCGCGTGTGCCGACAACACGTCCTTCCGCGAGCTGGTCGGCATTTTAGAACACAAAAAATGACCAAAATATAATTAATTACGCATGGTCTTGACTTGTTGTGCTCGCACTGGTAGCAGGAACTAGAGGTTTTTCTTTATTTATAACCCTCCTCACATTTGTTTTTGGCTTCGAAGTGAATCATGGTTGTGGACATTATCTATGAATGTGCAGATATCTGTGAACATGAGTTTAATGTGGAACTTGAACTTGGAATGTCGGGCTTGCACGTGAACTATACCATGTCCAATGCTTCATCTGTTATTGTTTGGAAAGTAATTGTTGTTATTACATGACCCGAAAAAAATTATTTTGTGCCACATAAGTAGATGCACGGACATCACAACAGGCATGTTGACTGGATAAACATTAGAACCTAGCTATTATGAAGGAAATTTGTATTGACAACAGTTTTAGATTGCAGGAGACGCCTAGCCTGCTCTGCCTCTTCTAGCTTATCACTGGCTTCTTCCATCTCTTATTTGGCTTGGGTGAAGAGAGCATCTGATTGCTATTTTCGCTTCTTTAGGAACTCAGCTACATTCTCAAGAGCTGTTGCATGCTTTGTTTCAGCCTTTACTAGAGCCACGAGGACACGGACAGCTGACGACTCCACCTGGCTTGTGTGTAATCCAGCATCATCTGGGAATTTGCACCTTGTGTCTAATCCAGCATCATTAGGGAACTGGCACCTTGTGTGTAATCCAGACTCATTAGGGAACTGGCACCTTGTGTGTAATCCAGCCTCATTTGGGAAACATGATCACGAGGTTGACCATACTTCCCTCCTCGCAGGGACTGCATCCTGACATGAAGTTACTCCTTTTTTAGATCAATACTCAAACAACCCAGATCCATTTAGTAGAAGCCAGATAAACAGGACTCGGAGAAGTGAATTCACAAGGAAAAAATTATAAAAACAGACTACAAGGTGAGAACACCCACTTCCTACATCAAGCTAAAAACAAAAGTATTAGGATGATTAAGACTCTTCTTATTAAATATCGAAGAACGCGAGGCTAAGAGAAACAGAAACTACAACATATACACATCGAAGAACACGAGGCTAAACGAAAGTAATTGAAAGGGTGTTACTTACCAAAGCTCGTTTTACAGGTTTGGTGCAGCTCCTCTTTAACTTGCCACACTCCTTGAAGATGTCCCCAATATCCCGTGTTTGGTCTTCATTGCTCCTCTGCATGTTCGCACTCGTGGTTTCAAAATCTCAACATGGCAAGAAAAATATACTACTAGTAATACTCATGCATCTTGTGGGCAACGTTAAAGCACTCATCTGCCATGTTAGAGCATCTCCAATAGAAGCACAATGTGTGGCGCTTTAAAAAAGTGTTTACAGTGCTGAGATCGAGAAGTACAGATAGACAGTAGAGACTAGAGAGTAGAGGATAGTTCTCAGCATAGATATAGCATAGATAGATAAAAAATAGATAGTTCAACTACTCCTCGTTGTCTGACTCCTCCTCGGTGATGTCCTCCTCCGACGTCTCAACGTAGGAGTGAAGATACTGATCATCATCGGATTCCCAGGGCAACGCTGCTCCTAGCCTCATATTTAATTGAGCGTCCACTTTTTGCATATGCTTGTCCTCATGATAGGCGTCTCGCTCCGCCCTCCTCTTCTCCCTCTCCGCCATCCTTTGCGCGTAGAACTCGCGCTCGTTGATGATGTCCTGCGGGAAGTGTTGGAGCCACGGCGCCATGGCTTCCTCGTCCATCTCGGTGATGCCGAGACGGTGCTCCCGCCTCTGGTTGTCGCGATGATCCTCGTCGGTGATAAGCCGTGGCAGAGGCACGAGCTCCTGCTCCCGCTCCCGCGTCGACACGTTGGGAAAGTTCAATGTTCTATGAGGCCACCCGAGGCGCCATGCCGCCGCGTCGTACGCGCGGGCGGCCTCATTGGCAGTGTCGAAATTGTCGAGGCTGAGGCACATCCTGCGGAACCAGATCGCGGCGGAGAAGCCGTTGGAGGGGCGCGCGCGGACGCCGCGGTATCCCCAAGTTTCTCGGTGACGCGGCGGCATGGTGGCACGGCGGCGGCGAGGCGAGAAAGAGCGGGGAGAGAGCGGTGGCGAGGCATAGAGGAGGGAGAGAGCGGTGGCAAGACACAGAGCGGTGGGAGGGTGTTGGATTTTATAAAGCGCGTCGGACGCCGCGCGCCAAAACTAGCGCATGCCCGGCCGCTTTTTCCCGTGCGCGCGCGATCCTTTACCGACGTCCCTGCTATCTCTACTCTCTTCTCTACTATTATATTTATTTTATATTTAATATTTATCTCTACTTCTCTACTCTCTACTTTTTTCTTTTAAAAAACAGAGTTGATGATGATGGTGTGCCTGCCATCCTGCCACTACTAGGGAAAACCTTATACACAGAACTTTAGAAGTAGCGCTTGTTAAAAAGTGCGCTACTGCTACACAGCAGTAGCGCGCTGCAGATACATATATAGCAGTAGTGCGTCTCATTGTAAAAGTGTTACTACTAAAATTCCCACCACTAAGCCGATAGGCTACACATAGTAGTAGCGATCTTTCGGAAACCGCGCTACCGCTAATATTGTTGTAACAGCACATTTAGGTGTAAGGCGCTACTGCTAAAGAAAATAAAATAAAATGAAAAACAAATAGAAAAGTAAATGAAAATGACAGAAATAGAAAAAGGAGAAAGAAAAAAAATAAAATGAAAAGAAAAATAAATGAAAAAGGAAAAAAAAGAGGAAGTCATAGCAGTAGCGCATTTACAGAAACGCGCTATAGCTAACTTAGCTATAGCGCGTTTTCATTAACGCGCTACCGTTATGTTTCACTTAACCAGCGGTTTCCCTCCCCCCAGCCACCACTTCTCCTCCAAATCCCTTGCCCCACTTCGTCGCCGTCTCCCCAATTCGCCGTCGCCCTACTTCGCCAACGTCTCCTGCTGGCGTCGACGCCCGCAACCTCACCATCTCCCCCCGAGGCCGCGCTCATCCTCACCGCCGCCGCCCGAGGCCGCCCTCAGCCTCATCGCTGTTGCCTCTTGGGCCTCCCTCGACCTCACCGTCGCCGCCCTCGACCTCACCGCCGCCGCCCTCGACCTTACCGCCGCCCGAGCCCGCCCAGGACCGCCGCTGCCCGAGCCCGAGCCCGCCCTCCCCGCCCCTGCCTCCGTTGCCGAGCACCTCCCTGCCACAGTCTCTCCCCTCTCTGTAAGCCCCCCACCCCTACCCCCACCCCTCCTCTCTCTCTCCGCATTTTAGAGCAAAAATTAGTTTAGAGCAAAAGTTAGTTTATAGCAAAAAAATTAGTTTTGAGCAAAAGATGTTAAGCAGTAGATGTTAGAGCAAAAATTAGTTTAGAGCAAAAAATTTGGTTTACAGCAAAAGTTAGTTAGGGCAGTAGGGTTTAATTAGGGTTTTTGTTTTCATAGATGTTTTTTTAAAGAAAAAAATGAAGAAAATGTTGTAGTAGTGCTGCTAGTAGTATATAGTGATACTAGTAGATGTTAATTAGGTTAGGGCAGTAGTGGTACTAGTAGATGTTAATTAGATGCTTTTTAGTTAGGGCAGTAGGGTTTTGCTAGGTTAATTAGGTTAGTGGTGCTTCTAGTAGTAGTGGTACAGTAGGTTAATTAAGTGAAGTTAAATGAATAACCTAAATGAATGAAATTAGTAGTTAACTGAATTTTTTTTCCTTTCATCATTATAGAGCATTAAAGTAAACTGAATTTTGTTCTATTAGTAGTTAAATGAATTTTCTTCTACACTTAGTTTTTGAATTAGCTTGTGAAATTTAGACATGTGGTTGCTCGTGTATATTTGGATATGTGTTGCGGTGTCGAAGATGGATATTTGAACACTGTTTCCAGGGAATGAAGCCGAGTGGCCTATGTTTTGCCGGAATGTTGATTCATTTCCGTTCTGGCAAATTTCAGGTTCTTGATTTTTCCACTTTTTAGCAAAAGTCATGCCGAAATTTTCCATGAATTTCGGCATGACTTGTGCTACAAACTAGGACATATCGAGTGCCCGGGATTTGCCGCACCGGGAAGGAGTCAACGTTCCTGCAAAGCATAGGCCTTTTTTATGTCATTGTTCATTTTATTGGGTCTAGAATTAATTGACTAGATTTAATCGTAGGAAACATGGCTAGCAATGATGAACGACAGGGTTCTGGTGACTGCGACAACGTCTACTTAGCGGCAGACAAATTTTTGAGGGAAGCCGATGATCAATGGTTGATGTTGCTGGGTCCACCTATCACATCGGAGACTAAGACCGACATCGAGACCGGCACTGAGACTGAGACCGGCGCTGAGACTGAGACTGGCATCGAGACCGACGCTGAGACTGAGACCGGCGTCGAGACTAGCAGAGCCAGTATAGAACCGAAAGCAAAGAGGCAACAGCTTCCTAACAAGCTCAAGACTACTAGACTAGTGGTCATGGAGGTGGACGCCGGCAATTTTGAGCCAAACGCGCCAGCAGAAGCGCGCGCGTGCTATGGCAAACAAATAGGCTGCATCGTACGGACAACCGCCACCATCAACGATGAGAAACTAAAGAAGGTAGATAATATGAGGCCCTCCCTCCTAAAGAAGTTGCACCAGATATTCTTGTTCCCGGGCCGGAATGAAAAGGATTATAAAGATCCAGATAAGGACCCGGCAATGAAGAAGATAAACAAACACGCCATGACCAAGTTTAGCGACGCGGTGGCCGCCTGGAAAGCAAGGGTGAAACATCGGATCGTCAACAAAAAGGAACCCTACTCCGAGATTGTAAAGGATAATCCGACAATCATGAAAGAGCACTTTGAAATATTCAAGGTGGCTTGCGAGGCCGAAGCTGCCAAAAAAAGTTGAAGTACATGAAGGGGCTTCAACAGAGGAACATTGTAGCGACCAGACCTCAAACAGTCTAGTCTCTGTGCATCAGTGTCATCCCTGGATCGGTAATGCTGACACGCACAGTACTTGAGGATTTATAACAGAGTTTCAATCACACACTTGTTACATCGAATGTCTCAAAAGAGAACTTATTACAATAATATGGCTTAAGGCCATCTAAAAAAAGATAACAGCAGAAGGCTTGGAAGATGAAGTGAGTCCATCAACTCCAATGACATAGCTGAGTGAACGACAACGACCTATGGCACCTTACTCGTCGTTTGAAAAGTCTGCAACATGAAATGTTGCAGCCGGAAATGGGTCGGCACATGGAATATGCTGGCAATGTAACACATAGAGTAATGAACAGAATAAATGCTATCACTACATGCATATATGGCTGGTGGAAAGCTCTATGGTTACTGTTTTGCATAAAGCCAATTTTTCCCTACGACGAAGGAATAAATTTTGTTTAACTATCATGGTGGTTGTTAAACATTGAGAAGGTTCCTCCAACTCAATCCCAAGTAAGCATCATCGTTAAACCCAACAAATTAATTTAGAGTGATGAGATTAACATGATAATCCAAGAACCATATACTCAAGATGTCCATAACCGAGGACACGGCTAATCATGATTAGTTTGTACACTCTGCAGAGGTTTGCACACTTTTCCCCACAAGACTCGAACACATCCATGATCGGAGGATCGACACATAGCCTTTCTGAAGCATTAACTCCCTACTCTGGGTAGACAATACCACCTACAACCCACTACATCTACTAGTCTACCTCTTCAAGAGCTCACGCAACTTTGTAGGATCGAAAGTATGTCTAGAGGGGGGGTGATTAGACTACTTGACCAAATAAAAACTTATCCTTTTCCCAATTTTAGTCTTTAGCAGATTTTAGCTATCTTAGCACAAGTCAAGCAATCTCAACACAATTCAAGCAAGCATGCAAAGAGTATATGAGCAGCGGAAAGTAAAGCATGCAACTTGCAAGAATGTAAAGGGAAGGGTTTGGAGAATTCGAATGCAATTGGAGACACAGATGTTTTTGTCGTGGTTCCGATAGGTGGTGCTATCGTACATCCATGTTGATGGAGATATCAACCCACGAAGGGTAACGGTTGCGCGAGTCCACGGAGGGCTCCACCCACGAAGGGTCCATGAAGAAGCAACCTTGTCTATCCCACCATGGCCATCGCCCACGATGGACTTGCCTCGCTAGCGGTAGATCTTCACGAAGTAGGCAATCTCCTTGCCCTTACAAACTCCTTGGTTCAACTCCACAATCTTGTCAGAGGCTCCCAAGTGACACCTAGCCAATCTAGGAGACACCACTCTCCAAGAAGTAACAAATGGTGTGTTGATGATGAACTCCTTGCTCTTGTGCTTCAAATGATAGTCTCCCCAACACTCAACTCTCTCTCTCACAGGACTTGGATTTGGTGGAAAGAAGATTTGAGTGGAAAGCAACTTGGGGAAGGCTAGAGATCAAGATTCATATGGTAGGAATGGAATATCTTGGCCTCAACACATGAGTAGGTAGTTCTCTCTCAGAAATAGCAAGTTGGAAGTGTAGGTTTGTTCTGATGGCTCTCTCCACGAATGAAGAGGAGGTGGAGGGGTATATATAGCCTCCACACAAAATCTAACCGTTACACACAACTTGCCAAACTCGGTGGGACCGAATTGAGAAACTCGGTCGGACCGATTCAGCAAATCTAGTGACCGTTAGGATTTTCGGTGGGACCGACATGCAACTCGGTACGACCGATATGGTTAGGGTTTAGGGCTTAACGTAACCTTGGTGAGACCGATTACACAAACTCGGTGAGACCGATTTTGGTAATAAGCTAACCAGAGAGTTGGTCAGGTAAACTCGGTGGGACCGGTTCGCTCAATTCAGTGGGACCGAAATGTTACGAAAAGGAAACATGGAGTTTACATTGCAATCTCGGTGGGACCGATCGCTCATCTCGGTGGTACCGAAACATTACGAAGGGAAACAGAGAGATTACAATCCCATCTCGGTGAGACCGAGATCCCTATCGGTGAGACCGATTTGCCTAGGTTTTGTGGCAGTGGCTATGACATCTGAACTTGGTGGCACCGGATAGAAAGAATCAGTAGGGCCGAGTTTGACTTTTGGTTTAGGTCATATGTGGATGTGAGAAAGTAGTTGTGGGTTTTGGAGCATATCAATAAGCACTGTGGAGCAAGAAACTCATTAAGCAACACCTCATCCCTCCTTGATAGTATTGGCTTTTCCTATAGACTCAATGTGATCTTGGATCACTAAAATATAAAATGTAGAGTCTCGAGCTTTTGAGCTTGAGCCAATCCTTTTATCCTTAGCACTTTGAGGGATCCACTTTTCTCATCCATGCCATGCCATTCATTGAGCTTTTCCTGAAATATTCATCTTGGAATGATGTTAGCTCAATGAGCTATATGTTGTTAGGAATTACCAAAACCACCTAGGGATAGTTGCACTTTCAATCTCCCCCTTTTTGGTAATTGATGACAACATATAGATCAAAGCTTCGACAAATGATAATAAGAGTGAAAAACATTGTCGCTTTGAGAAGTATGTGATAAGCAAGAGCTCCCCCTAAATTTGTGCATAGTTTAAGTTTTGCTTTGGACTGCAAATGCACAAAGAGTTAGGCTCATGAGTTACTCTTCCATGTCACATACATCTTGGTGGAGCGCTCAAAATGATAATGATTGAATACATGCACTCATCACCAAGTAAAGTGAATGATCATATAGAGATAAAAGGATAATGTCATCCAACAAGCATAAATGTAGCATATGATCAAACACATGATCATCCAGGTATCACACATACATAAAGTATCTCAAACAAGCAAATAAAGTTCAACCACCAAAGCAAGAGAGAATAAAAAGACAACAGTCTCTCTCGAAGCCTATGATCTATACATTTTTCTCCCCCTTTGGCAACAAGTTACCAAAAAGTTCATAGAAAATGCATAGCACGAAGTCGTCTCTCAGGCTTGATCTTTAGGTGGTGGTGTAGAGATGGCTCCTTGGACGAAGACTTCAGTAGATGTGGATGGAGCTGGAGGTGTAAGTGCTGGAGCTGGTTGCACTGGAGCTGTAGGAGCTGTAGCTGGTGCAGATGAAGTAGCTCTGGTGTCTGTCACTGGCACTGTAGCTGATCTCTGAGCTCTAGGCACTCTGGCAAATGCATCAGTGGTAGTCTTTCCCTTCCTCTCCTGCATATCATCCTGAAGCTGCTCAACAACAGAATGGATCTCAGTTACCTTCACATCCAAGTCATAGAACTTCTGCTCCATGATCCTCTCCAAGCTCTCCTGGTTTTGAGTCAAGGTGGCCAGCCCCTTCTCAATCCTTAGAGTGGATGCAATCAAGTAGCCTAGCTAATCTTGTTTGCTCTTTAAAAAGTACTGAGATGCCTCTTCCATTGTTGGCATCTTGGTAGCCTTCTCTGTCCTTGCCTTCTCCTTCTTTGCTTGAGCATGCACAGAAGATGGTTCATCTTCATCCATAACCACTTGGTTGTCCTCAAAGTCTGGATAGATAGGCATGTGATCCTTGTCCAACAAGTATGTGCCAGTGCCCATCTTGGAGTTGATCAGCTCCTGGATCTATGGGGCATACCCACAACTTCTCTTCTGGTCAGCTGTTGTCCTCTTGATAGTCTCAACTATGAGGCTCATGACCTTGAACTTCTATGGCACATCAAATAAGTGTAGCAAGTTTATTGCATGGCCTCTGATCATGTTGTGGTCACCTGACTTGGGCAAGAGAGTATGCCTGAGGATCCAGTCGATGGTTGGCAGTCCTGACAGAAGGTAATGTACTGATCCAAACTTATGTGTCTCAACTTCAGCATCTGGGATCTCCTTGTACATATGTGCCATAGTGTTGTGATCCATCTTATTTTTGGCATAGACATCCAAGTCATCTTCTTTCTCCTTAGGTGCATTGATCAGATTTGCCCATTCTTCAATTGTTAATTGGTACCTAGTACCTTCAGACATCCATACTATCCTGCCATCTAGATAGAAGTGTGCTGTGGAGTAGAATTGCATTATGAGCTCATCATTCCACTTTGTGAGCTTCTGCCCAACAAAGTCTGCAACTCCACAAGCACTAAAGCTGTCATACACACCAGGATAGTGTTCTTCATTCTCCTTCATGTAGGTCCAGTCCACCCACCTCATGTCACACACTATAGGCTTCTTGTCCAGCAACACTGTCTCATAGAAATCCTGTTGTTCCTTTGTATGGAACTTGTAGTCAACAGCAGTCCTTCTCCTGATTGCATAAGGATCTGACAATCTCCACTGTCTGAGGCCTGCATCCTTTCTCAGCTTCATGTTCTCAGCTACAGGATGAGCATCATTATGATCTGGAATCTTTGGCTTCAACTTTCTCAAGACATGCTCTTCATCATCTTCCTCTTCAGCAACAGTCTCCGGCACTGGGCCTTGTTCTTCTCAGCAGCAGATATGTTCTTGGTATTCCTCTTTGGTGCAGTCTTGGGCTTAGAGGCAGCTTTGGGTGCTTCTTTGGGCTTTGATGATGCAGCCCCTGACCTAATAGCATCACCCATAAGCTTCTGAGCCTTGGGTGCTGGTGCAGCAACCTCTTCTTCTTCCTCCTCTTCCATCATGGAAGGCTTTCCAACAACTCTGGCCATGGTCTTCTTGACCCTTTCCTTCCTCTTCTTCCCTTCTGAAGCAGCCTCTTTGGGTTCATATTCCAAAGGCACTTGGGAAGAGGCTCTGGATTTAGACATAGGAGTTCTCTTTGCATGTACTTTGGTCTTCATACCAGGCTTAATGGCAGCAGCTGTGCCATACTCCTTTTTGAGCACTTTCTTTTTGGAAGTGGCCTCATCCTCAACTGCCACATAGTCTTCATCCTCAGATTATGAGGTTTTCTTCTTTCTGGCCCTGGTGGCAGCTTTGGGTAAGTTGCTTGGGGTGCTCCTGCTACCATCATCAGAGGTGCTAGAGGGACTAGTGCCCTCACTCATTTGAATTTGCTCCTCTTCCTTGTTCTGGCTGTCACTTTCATTAGACATATTGCAAACACTGACTGCAGACCTTGTGAATAGATATAGATGAGATAGAGTGGATGAGCATCACAAAATACAAAGGTTTTTGTAAAAGAATGAGTCAAAACTTAGTTTTAGTTTTCCACAGAAAGCATTTTGGATCAACCGATTTGCAAACTCGGTGATACCGAAGCAGCTTTTGGAACCTAAACTAGTGAACTCGGTCAGACCGAGTCACAGTTTGGTGGCACCGAGACTGCTAGGGTTTCACAAAGTTCTGAACTCGGTCACACCGATTTGCAATTCTCGGTCAGACCGAGAATCACTTGTGCAATGGCCTTAGCCGAATCGGTGGGACCGAGTTCTGCAACTCGGTGGGTCCGAAATGGTTTCGGCGGAAACCTAACCCTAAATTTTCAATTCACCTCTAATCTATGGAGTGTTTTGACTGGATAGAATAGTTTCAATCGTGGCAAGATTCATGATGAACACAATGTGCTAGGAATCGAACGGGGATAGCACAGTGATCGAGTCCATACCCTAGTTCGGCGATGAACTCGCTATGGTGGCAACGGCGGGGATGATTTCCGTTGACGGCGGCAGAGACCAGCGACTGGAGGAAGCTGGCGACAAGGAGGACGATCCGGAGACCCTGGAGGCAGAGTGAGCTACGCGCGGGCGAAAGAGTTCGAAGAAAGTTTCCAAAAAATTTCCCGTGGGAAGTAAAGCATGCAACTTGCAAGAATGTAAAGGGAAGGGTTTGGAGAATTCAAATGCAATTGGAGACACGGATGTTTTTGTCGTGGTTTCGATAGGTGGTGCTATCATACATCCACATTGATGGAGACTTCAACCCACGAAGGGTAACGGTTGCGCGAGTCCACGGAGGGCTCCACCCACGAAGGGTCCACGAAGAAGCAACCTTGTCTATCCCACCATGGCCGTCGCCCACGAATGACTTGCCTCACTAGCGGTAGATCTTCACGAAGTAGGCAATCTTCTTGCCCTTACAAACTCCTTGGTTCAACTCCACAATCTTGTCGGAGGCTCCCAAGTGACACTAGCCAATCTAGGAGACACCACTCTCCAAGAAGTAACAAATGGTGTGTTGATGATGAACTCCTTGCTCTTGTGCTTCAAATGATAGTCTCCCCAACACTCAACTCTCTCACACAGGATTTGGATTTGGTGGAAAGAAGATTTGAGTGGAAAGCAACTTGGGGAAGGCTAGAGATCAAGATTCATATGGTAGGAATGGAATATCTTGGCCTCAACACATGAGTAGGTAGTTCTCTCTCAGAAACAGCAAGTTGGAAGTGTAGGTTTGTTCTGATGGCTCTCTCCATGAATGAAGAGGAGGTGGAGGGGTATATATAGCCTCCACACAAAATCTAACCATTACACACAACTTGCCAAACTCGGTGGGACCGAATTGAGAAACTCGGTCGGACCGATTCAGCAAATCAAGTGACCGTTAGGATTTTCGGTGGGACCAACATGCAACTTGGTAGGACCGATATGGTTAGGGTTTAGGGCTTAACGTAATCTCGGTGAGACCGATTACACAAACTCAGTGAGACCGATTTTGGTAATAAGCTAACCAAAGGGTTGGTCAGGTAAACTCGGTGGGACGGTTCACTCATTTTGGTGGGACCGAAATGTTACGAAAAGGAAACAGGGAGTTTACATTGCAATCTCGGTGGGACCGATCGCTCATCTCGGTGGTACCGAAAAGTTACAAAGGGAAACAGAGATTACAATCCCATCTCGGTGAGACCGAGATCCCTATCAGTGAGACCAATTTGCCTAGGGTTTGTGGCAGTGGCTATGACATCTGAACTCGGTGGCGCCGGATAGAAAGAAACGGTAGGGCCGAGTTTGACTTTTGGTTTAGGTCATATGTGGATGTGAGAAAGTAGTTGAGGGTCTTGGAGCATATCACTAAGCACTGTGGAGCAAGAAACTCATTAAGCAACACCTCATCCCTCCTTGATAGTATTGGCTTTTCCTATAGACTCAATGTGATCTTGGATCACTAAAATATAAAATGTAGAGTCTTGAGCTTTTGAGCTTGAGCCAATCCTTTTATCCTTAGCACTTTGAGGGATCCACTTTTCTCATCCATGCCATGCCATTCATTGAGCTTTTCCTGAAATATTCATCTTGGAATGATGTTAGCTCAATGAGCTATATGTTGTTAGGAATTACCAAAACCACCTAGGGATAGTTGCACTTTCAAACTTACTCAACTATGCCAGAGCCCATATTGGCTTGTAGCTGCACACAGAAGTTTCTAGCATGAGTAATCTTATGATCCCTTTGAGCCTGGGTGGACAACACTGGAATCTCCAGGTGCCCTGACAACCACTGGGTACTCCAGGGTGCCTGAACCAATCCACCCAGATGTGTATTTCAGTAGCCACCTTAAGTTAACCATTAATTTACAATACTCACATCTATCATGAATACACTCACCCAATCCACGTCTACGAGCATAGCATAGCAATCCTGAGCATAACGTAGAAGTGACTCCCAAAGGTTTGATAAATAAAAGGACAATAGGTTCTACCTCATCAACTACTTCCCAAACCAACATGTTATTCAGATCCTAACCATGCAATGTTTGAGGATTGTACTAATGCATAAAAACTAGCTAATAAAGAGATATGATCAAAGTGTTACTTGCCTTGCTGATGATCCGCAAAACCTAGAGACTCATAGTAGCACGCTTCGCACTCCGGGAATTCTATCGCAAACAAACAAGAACATACATAAGAACTCAACTAGAAGCACGGGTAAAACTCAAATAAGAAGATCTAACCAGAAAGTCCAACTGAAGAACTCCGGTTTGCAAAAAGAATCAAATCAAATAGAGCAACGAAACTCAAACTACGAAAGAAATAAGATCCGTTAACTAATCTGGACTAAAGTCAAATTTTATAGTACCAAAATCTTATTCAAGTTGGTTAAATAGAAAGAGGGCTTTGAGACGAAGATCTAGGTGCTTGTTTCACTTGATTCGGATAAATGAGTGAAAAGCTAAACTAAAACAAAGATCAGGGCAGAAATCGTGATCGAAAATAATCGCAGAAAAACCCTGGAAAATAAAACGAGACTAACTGGCTAACGAACGAACGTTCGTTGTCTGCGGCTAACTGACGAACAACGTTCCTTAAAACGAACGTACGGACAAACGTCCACTATTTAACTAAACCAAAAAAACCGAACCGATAAAAAAACTAGATCTAGGGTTTAAAAAAAACGATCGGTTTTCCCGAGAAAACCGGACGGCGGTGGCGGCTACCTCGGCGGCGGTGGGCGGCTCCGGTGAGGTGGGCGGGGTCGGCGGCGGTGTTGCGATGGGGTGGCGGCGGCGGCTCGAGTCTGCGGCGGCGGAACGAGTCGGCGGCGGCGGCGGGGATAGGGTTCGAGCGGCGGGGTGGGCTGGCGGCGAGGGGGGTCGGGCCGTGACTTTTAAAGTGCCGGCCGGGCGCAGTGTCCAGGTCGGACACGGCCCGTTAAGTCGGTTCAACTTTTTTTTAAATAAATCTTGATGCGGAAAAACTAATAAAGGAAATACGAAACGGAGTCCAAAAATCCTGAAATAAATTTTCACGGTCCTCTAATAATATTGCGGACAAAGTGTACATTTATTTGGGCCTCTAATGCAATTTTGAAAAACGCATTTTTTTCCTAATTCGATAAAATAGCAATAAAAGTCCAAATAAAATTCTTATTTGATTTTAATATTTTTCCTACAATATTTATTTATTTTGGAGAAGTCATTTTATCCCCTCTCTTTTATTTTATCATTTGAAATATTCAAAGAGAATGGTCCTCACAACTCCATGCATACATACGATCCTGGTCATGTATATCTTTGCCAACTTAGCACTCGTATAGGTGGTCTTTACTGGGATGAAATGAGCTACTTTCATCAATCGATCGACTACAACCCATATAGAGTCATAGCATAAACGAGTCCTGGGCAATCCCGTGATAAAATCCATGCCAAGCTTATCCACTTCCATTCAGGTATCGGCAATGGCTGTAGCAATCCAGCTGGCTTCTGATGCTCTGCCTTAACTCTCTGACATACATCCCATACTGCTACATACTCGGCGATATCCTTCTTCATTCCTGTCCACTAGAAACTTTCCTTCAAATCCACATGCATCTTAGTGTTTCCTGGATGAAACGAATACGGCGAATCATGGGCCTCCTGCAGAATCAACTTCCTGATCTCGGGGTCATTAGGCACATATACGCGATCCTCAAACCATAAAGTATCATGCTCATCCTCACGAAATCCTTTAGCCTTTCCTTTACTCATATTTTCCTTTATCTCGGCAATCTCCTTGTCAGTTTTCTGGGCTTCTATGATCTTACCCATCAAAGTGGACTGGATTTCCAATGCTGCTACATAACCTCTCGGAACTATTTCCAAACATAGCTCGCGAAGATCTTCTACTAACTCCGTGGTTAATCCTCCGGCCATGAGTGTATTAACATAACTCTTGCGACTCAATGCATCGGCTACTACATTAGCCTTTCCGGGATGATAGTGCAATTTCATATCATAATCCTTAATGAGCTCCAACCATCTCCTTTGCCTAAGATTCAACTCCTTCTGTGTGAAGATATATTTCAAACTCTTATGATCCGTGTATACCTCATAATGGTTTCCAATGAGAAAATGTCTCCATGTCTTTAGCGCATGCACTACAGTTGATAACTCCAAATCATGTGTAGCATAACTTAACTCATGAGGTTTAAGCTATCGTGAGGCATATGAAACAACTCTTCCCTCCTGCATAAGTACTGCTCCAAGTCCTCGACGTGAAGTGTCTTAATACACTTGATAATCCTTTCATTGGTCTGGAAAAATCAACACTGGGGCTGTAACTAAACGTTTCTTCAACTCCTGAAAACTGGCTTCACACTCGTCAGTCCATTTAAACTTGGTGTCCTTCTTCAACAACTCTGTCATGGGCTTTGCAATCCTGGAGAAATTCTCAATGAACCTCCGATAATATCCCGCGAGTCCAAGAAAATTCCTGATCTCTCCAACTAGTGTAGGTGCTACCCATTTAGTTACAGATACAACCTTGGTAGGGTCTACTGCTATTCCTTCTCCGGATATAACATGTCCGAGAAATCCAACTTCCTTTAGCCAAAACTCACACTTGCTGAACTTGGCATATAACTGGTGTTCCCTGAGCTTCTCAAGAACCAAACGCAAATGTTCTTTATGTTCCTCTTCATTCTTCGAGTAGACCAATATATCATCAATGAACACCATGACGAACATATCCAAAAACTCCAGAAACACTTTGTTCATCATGTTCATGAAATAGGCAGCTGCATTAGTCAAACCAAATGACATAACGGTATACTCATATAGCCCATACCTTGTGGTAAAAGCTATCTTAGGTATATCCTGCTCTCGAATCTTCAGCTGGTGGTATCCTGATCACACATTGATCTTGGAAAATACTTTAGCTCCTTGCAACTGCTCAAACAAATCATTGATCATCGGCAGCGGGTACTTGTTCTTGATCGTCACTTCATTCAACGCACAATAATCAACAACCATCCTTAACGATCCATCCTTCTTCTCCACTAGAAGTACTGGGGCTCCCCAAGGTGATGAACTTGGTCGAATGTAACCTTTGTCCAGTAACTCCTGAATCTTCTTCTTAATTTCCTCGAAATCCTTTACGGGCACCCGATACGGTCTCTTTGATATTGCCCCGGTGCCTGGCAAAAGCTCAATCAAAAAATCAATTTCTCAATCCGGTGGCATGTCTGGCAACTCCTCCGGAAATACGTCGGGGTAATCCTTCACCACTGGTACTTCCTCCTGTACAACTCCAGATAAGGAATTCACTTGAGTCCTCCTCGGCACATGCCAGGATATATACTTGATCCTTCTTCCTTTTGGGGTGGTGAGCATAATTGACTTACTGGCACAATCGATGTTTCCTCCATACATCGATAACCAATCCATACCCAAAATCACATCCAATCCTTGCGACTCCAGAATTATCAGATTGGAGGGGAAAACATGCCTACCTATGGTCAATGGCATCTGAAAACATCCTTGGCTTGCCATATGCTCTGCTCCTGGCGAGCTTACTAATATAGGTGTCCTAAGAACCTTGGTAGGCAACTTATACTTATCCACAAATCCCCTTGATATGTATGAATGCAATGCACCAGTATCAAAAAGAACGATTGCAGTAAATGACTTAACCAAAAACTTACCTATAACTACATCTGGCTGCTCTTCAACCTCCTCCACGATAACGTGGTTCACTTGTCCCCTGTTGAAAGGGTTGGGCTTCTTCCCAGAGCCTCCATTGCCATTTCCATTCTTTGCTTCAGAACACTCGGTGGCGTAGTGTCCATTATTCCCGCACTTGAAACAAGTAATGTGACTTAGATCCCTCTTGGCGGGTGTTGCTGGGTTGGAACAGTTCTGGCTGCTGCTTCCTCCATTCCCATTCCCATTCTTGGGGCCACTATGGTTATGCGAACTTCCTCCATTGGAATTATGGCCTCCATGGTTGTGGTGAATGTGTCCTCCCGAATTCGGGGTAAAACGAGGTCTCTGCTAAGCTCCTGAATTGTACTTCCCTTGTCCATACTTCCTCTTGCGGCTCTCTATCTGTCGCAGCTTCCCTTCAATCATAAGAGCTCTATCTACCAACTCCTGGTAGTTGTTGAATGTTGCCACCATCAACTGCATGCTCAGCTCATCATTCAGTCCTTCCAGGAACTTCTCCTGTTTAGCTGCATCAGTTGCTACGTCATCAGGGGCATAGCGTGCTAACTTACTAAACTCATCCACATACTGGCCCACTATGCGTCCTCCTTGGCGCAAGTTGCAAAACTCGCGCTTCTTCATGTTCATAGCTCCTGCTGAAACATGGGCAGTGCGGAAAGCCTGCTGAAACTGATCCCATGTAACAGTGTCAATGGGGTAAGTGACTGTGAAATTCTCCCACCATGATGCTACGGGTCCATCAAGCTGATGTGCGGCAAAACGCACTCTCTCCACATCTGTGCATCCTGCAGTAGTCAGCTCCCTTACAATCTTGTGGAGCCAATCATCTGCAATAATCGGCTCGGTGCTACTAGAGAACACCGGCGGATTCAGCCTTAGGAACGGGCTAAGTGACCAACAGGTGGTGGTGGTGGTGGATTGTTGTTGTTGTTGCCTTGGTTCTGATTCTGAACTAGTAGCTGCATCAAGGTATTCTGCTGCTGGATCAACTGAGTGAGCTCCGGTGGGAAAGCAAATCCATTGTCATGTCTCGGAGGCATCTGATGGGTTTAGAAAAGGTGAGAAAATAGAATAGAGTGAGGTCTAAAGGGAAAACACTACCCATATGCTCATGAGACAAACACATTCATATCACACCAATCAATATAATCAAGGGCATACAATCGATCTAACTATCGTTACAAAAGTGCTCAGACTGATACTATATACATGGGGTAATACTACTAATAATATGGTGGTCGACTAGAAATTTTGATCGGTGGAAGACTCCATGATATCCGCTCCAGCTTCATCAACGTAGTCATCATCGCTATCATCGTGGTCAGAATCGATGTCGTCGATGATGATGTAGTCCTCCGAACGAATGTCCTTGGAATGGTCGTCATCTCCTCCTGGCGCGGGGTCTCCCATGAATACTCCAAGCTTCCTCGTCAGGTCATCATTCTTCTCCACTAGTATTGTCATTTCCTCCTCATATCTGTCGCGTGTAGACTTGAGCTCCTCTTCTAGCTCTATAATCCTGGTCATCGCCTTCTTCAGATCTATCATGCTTGCGCACATCTGGTTCTCCTAGTGATGAATGTGTTGGTTTAACTCCTGGATAAAAGCTACAATGGACCTATCCCTCCTAGTGCTGATCATCTCCCATTGCTCATCTTGATGCCCACATATCTGGTAGAAAGTGTCCTTAAGATCCTTGTGATAAACTTCTCTGATGCGTCCCATGGTGATGTGGGCTGCCATGCTCTTTCCTAGACTCCAGGTTGGTGCATCAAAGGAAAACTCTATGGGCTCAGTAACTGGCATGAATGTCCTTCCTGGAACTTAAACTCGAATCATCCAATGCTCCTCTTCTGGTAAAGTGGCGATGTAGGTCCCAGTGAAGCTTGGTATTCCGATGTTCAGGTACCTAGTGACTTCCTTCAAGTGTCGCCCAAAAGGTGTGTCTTCATCCGGTTGTGTAAACTTGTTCCTTGAGTCCGCCATCCTATAGAGTCAAAAAGGGAGAGGAGTCAGAAATGAGTAGAGAAGGGTGACCTATGGTTCAACTTAGTGGTCATGTCCTACAATCAGCGTGTGCTTTGATACCATCTTGTAGCGACCAGACCTCAAACGGTCAAGTCTCTGTGCATCGGTGTCATCCCTGGATCGGTAATGTTGACACGCATAGTACTCGAGGATTGATAACAGAGTCTCAATCACACACTTATTACATCGAAATGTTTCAAAAGAGAACTTGTTACAATAATATGGCTTAATCTAAATAAGATAACATCGGAAGGCTTGGAAGATAAAGTGAGTGCATCAACTTCAACGGCATAACATAGTGAACGACAACGACCTATCGCACCTTACTCTTCGTCTGAAAAGTCTGCAGCATGAATGTTAAAGCCCGAAACGGGTCAGCACATGGAATATGTTGGCAATGTAACACAAAAGAGCAATCAAAAGAATAAATGCTATCACTATACACATATATGGCTAGTGGAGAGCTCTATGGTTAAGTTTTGCATAAATCCAATTTTTCCCTACAACAAAGGAATAAATTTTATTTACTATCATGGTGGTTGTTAAACATTGAGAAGGTTCCTCCAACTCAATCCCATTTAAAAAATATCAATTAACCCAACAAATTAATTTAGAGTGACGAGATCAACATGATAATCCAAGAACCAGATACTCAAGATGTCCATAACCAGGGACACGGCTAACCATGATTAGTTTGTACACTCTATAGAGGTTTGCGCACTTTTCCCCACAAGACTCGATCTCCTCCATTAGATTTCTCGCACTACATGGTGTTTGTGAAACGGATGACCGAGACACAGTCTTTCAGAAACATTAACTCTTTACTCTGGATGGACAGTTACACCTACTTTCCCCTACATCTGCTAGCCCACCACTGAAAGAGGTCATGCAACCTACTCAACTATGCTAGATTTGGATAAGTGAGTATAAAGTTATACTAGATTGAAGTTCAGGGCAGAAATCGCGATAAAAAATAATCGCAGATAAAACCCTGGAAAATAAAACGAAATGAATAGACTAATGAACGAACATTCGTTGTCTGAACCTAACCGGTGAATGACGTTCGTTAAAACAAACGAATGGACGAACGTCCGCTAAATAAATAAACCGATGAAAAACCGAACCAATCTATTAAAAATAGATCTAGGATTTCTAAAAAAACCGGGCGGTTTCTTATACCTAAACCAAAAAAAACCGGTGGCGACTCCGGCGGCTCCGACAAGACTCCGGTGAGTTGGGGCGGCGTGCGGCGACGTGGGCGACGGCGCAGGGTGGCGGGGCATCGATGCGGGCGGCGGTGGGTGGTGCGGCGACGGCTTGCGGCAACGGGCGGCGCAGGCGGCGGCGGCTTCGGGCGTGGGGCGGCGGTGGTGGCGGTGCGGGAGGAGAGGGCGGCGGGGCAGGTTTTATAGGAGGCTGGGGGTGGTGGCTTGGGGAGGGGGTCGGGCAGAGGGAGTCCAAGGCGGCGACGGCATCGCCGGCGGCGGCGTGCGGCAGCGGGACTCCGCCTGGGGTCGGGGTCGACCGGGGCGGCGGCTTGGGCCACGGCCACTCGGGCGCGCATGCGCGAGGCACTGGGAGGCGGCGGCAGGCCTGGCTCGGCTGGGCCGTTGGTCCAGTCGGGCGACACACGTTTTTTAATATAAATTCCGCCGAAAGAAAGAAAAATCCTAAGAATTATAAAAATTCTAAAAATTCCAAACAATTTCACCGTCTAAATAAAATATTTAGAACAAAGTGAACATTTTTCTAGCATAAAAATGCATTTTTGTAAAAATGCATATTTTTCTAATACAAATAAAATAGCAATAAAATCCAAATAAAATAATTATTTGATTTTAACATTTTTCCTCCAATATTTCTTTTATTTTGGAGAAGTCATTTTATCTCCTCTCTTTTATTTTTATTCTGGAAATATTTTTGGAGAGAAAAATAATTAAAACCAAAATGATCCTCTTTTCAATATTTGAGAAAAATTCAAATATGAAAATGAATGAAATCCCCAACTCCCTCCGTGGGTCCTTGAGTTGCTTAGAATTTCTAGGATCAAACCCAAAATGCAATTAAAATATGATATGCATATGATGACCTATGTATAACATTCCAAATTGAAAATTTGGGATGTTACACTCCCCCACAATATATGCATATGTGAATGAACTTTGAATTTCATATGCATATATTTGTTGATATAAACTTGGTGAAGCTTTATCTATATCATTCATGCAACAAGCACAATTTTAGATATGCAAGAATGAACACAAGCACATCAAAAATACTTATCTTAAACCCTCTAAACTTCTCCCCCATTGGTAACAAATGCCAAAATGGACAAAAAATTCTAGAAGATCAATATAGTATGATTTCCTCCTTTATGTGTGCAAATCACAAAAATGTGAGTGAAATCAAATGCACATATTCAATGATGAAAAATTTGAGGAGCTCAAACCATATTTAGGATCTACAATGCAACAAGATACTATGATATGAAATTAAGATTAGACATGGGAGGAAAACATTCAAAAGATATCAAGAACATATTTTGGACAAGATATAGTAGGAATATCAAATGTGATCATCATGTCAAGTATGGGTCCAAAATACATCCAAAACACATGAGTGCGCAAGGATATATGAAATGCATACAAGCACTCACTTTCAACCTCTTACTGAAACCACCAAAGAGTCAAAATGAACCAAACCAAGTGGTCGACAAGGAATAAATGATACCACAGAAGGATATGAACTTTCTGTGTATAAAAGGTTTTAAGTGGACAATATCCAGCATGATATGCAACCACAAAGAAACTTGCATACACAAAAACGTTGTAATTGATAAGAACATGATATCCACAAGTGAATCCACTATTATACAACTTGAGCCTAGTCATAATAGCAAGGCACATGGCACAAAGCACATGGCACAAATTTATCTGATTTGCATAACACAAAGTGAAGCAAGCAATCAAAAGATCCAACGAGCCAAAAGGATAAAAGAACATTATGATTTGGGCAAAGGAGTGTTCTAACAAAAATAGAGAAACTCCCCATGATTTGTGCACTATTTAGAATATATTTTCTGTATTTGGATACAATTGCACAAAATAGGATCATCACTCCCCCAAAATCAATAGGAACACAAAACAATTGTAAGTAAGCATAGATAAGAAAAGAAGCCTACATTTGCAATAAACATATGGTTGAGCAACATGTAAATGAGGCAACCTAATAATAGGCACAACCAAAACGATGTGTGTGAGTCACGTCAAAGCACTTGAGAAGACCAATATAAGGATGAGAATAAAGCATCAACATAGTCGAGTAAATGAGATACAAGGTGCAAAATATGTCCTTCCCATACACATGAAGTTAAGCAGGTCACACACACATCAAGCAAATGGGTTCACAAGCTCACTAATATGCAAATTTAAAAATCAAAGCTTGTGACAACCCATGATGAAGATAGGAAATAATAGGCTTGTCAAGGCAAGCACGAGGACAAAAGTCTTCACCAAACATGAGTGCACTAAGATGCAAAGAGGTAAGACACACACTCATACAACAGATGCTTCCACGAAGCCACCAAAGATATAAAAAGAGAATGAAATGGTGGACATGAAAGAATAGGGATATCAACTAGAGATGTAACTTCTCTCATGTGTATAAGGTTCTAGGTAGATGATATTCACAAAGAAGGATGTACACATGAAATAGTTACTAAAGGAAAGAATAAGATATCCAAATGGGAGTCATAAAATATACCAATGAGATCTTTGCTTGAAAGCATAGCATATGGCTTAATATCTTATTGTATATTAATGAACTCCAAACACACAGCCATCAAAGACATCACAACTAGCAACAAGAGATCATTGTTGGGATGCTTTAGGAAAGGAAACAAGTATCACAGGAATGAATCAAGACATTCATGCCATGATGCAACCTACACAAGGTTGACCCCCATTTCTATATATATGCATGAAGTAAATACTTGTTACCGAGATAGCATAGGTATGAAGTCGTAGATCAATAAAATGTCCAAGCTTGGCTCTAATATCCTCATAGTTCCACCACCTTCATGAATAAGCCAAGCACCCAATGCTTCTAAAATGCACATAAAACATTTTAAGTACAATATGGTCCCCAAACTTATTGGGTCCAAAGTAGTTAGCATAACTACAACACATAGTAGGGTAAAACCACTTAAGTAAGTGCATATCGATATGAATTTGAATTTCATGCACATCTTAGCTATTAATAATTTGATGGAATTGCCATATATATATTGTATCAAATAAAGCAAACAAGGCATGCGAATTTATACATAGTAAATATGCATGCACAAGCCTACCAAAATCCAGGGAGATACAAATTGGACAAATGAACACAAAACCGTTAATACTTCCAATAACATCACTCGTCATTCATATTGTTCAAAATGAATCAACGTGACAAATCAACATATGATAGCACACAAAGCTCAACATATGAACCAAGGAAAACCAATGAGCATATAATATATGCATTGCACACATACTCATAGGAATATCTCACTCAAGTAGATATAGGACACTATAAACAATGAGATAGCAAACTCCCATAACTCCAACAAATCAATAAGATGAAGTTGAACAAAAAGGTATTTTGAGTTATCATTAGGTGTAGAAATCAAATAAGTACATGATCATCTATACTAACACAAGCATAACATGAGAGTTTAGAAATAAACACAATGCTTGGATAGCAAATTATTAACATTCCAATTAGATAGATCATCATGCAAAGCAACAACTGGAATAGCTTTAATCAAACGATTTTACAAAATGATTTTTAAGATAACCATGGGCAAAACCGCACAAGAATGCCATACGTAAACAAGGCATTACATGCCACGGAGACATAAGATAATCTCAAATATAAATTCTAAGGGGCATCCCTCAATTGTTCATATTAACAAGTATTGTGATATGCACAGAGCATATCACTCCCCCATAATGTGATAATCCATTAATATCAAAAAAATCCAAGGAAGATGCAACTAATGAAGCAATAAAGGCTCAAGACTACACACACAAATATATGACGTGCGTTGCAACCTACACATGCTAGATAACACAAATCAAGCATATTAGGAGACACAACATATACAAACACATGCTAGGTACAAAACCTAAACATGCATGGGGCTAGTAACTTTCAATGTAGATAATATAAATACAAGTTACCGCCACGAGGAGCATTGGAATGACAAATATGATGATAATTCACTTGACTTGGTCTGAATCATAATGAATGGTGAGAATCATTTTTCTTATGAACTAGCCAAGTCTCCAATGCCCTCCACACACCTATTGATCAAGTTTGAGCTCGACGGTCCCCAACCATGTTGGGTCCTAAGAAGTTAGTAACAATAGGCTTAGCAACCCAAATGGTCTTATCCACTTTCAAACCACTTTGGGCACCAACATACTTGGCAAACATATTACCATCAATATCCTTCCTAAGTGAATAATGATCATTGATAATTGGAGGCTTAGAGATGTTACCATTGGGACATGATGAGGATATGTGTCCCTTCTCACGGCAAATATAGCAACGTGTGCTCCCCTTTCTCTTCTTCTTTACCTTCTCAACTTGGAGAACATTATCTTGGTTAAGCATGGGAAGAGGCCTTTCATTATCTTGAGATTGAACTTGAGGCCACTTCCCTTGATGCTTCACACTTGAAACCTTCTTCTTTAATGGACAAGATCTCACATGGTGTCCAACATTCTTGCACTTGAACCAAATAATGTTGGCCGAATTCTTGACTTGATCTTGTCCCTTCTTATTATTGGACTTCTTCTTGTTGGAGATGAGATCAAGTGATATTTTGCCTTGAGGGTCCTTTTGCACACTCAAGGTATTATCACAACATTTTTCCAAGTCTTTCTTCAAACTAGTGACTTGGGCCTTGAGCTCTTTATTTTCCTCTACAAGGTTAGTAGTAACAAAAGAACTAGAGGAAGTAGAAGCTTCATTATTAGAGCAACAAGGCATGGTGAGCAATTCATCACAAGATGTACCAATATCATGTATAGAGGAATTGCAAGATCTAGCACATGGCAATAAGGCATTTCGAGTAGAACATGTGCTAATATCCACATGAGACTCACATGATTTTACCTTGGTGATCATAGCATCATGAGCTAACTTTAACCCACCATGAGAGATTAGAAGATCCTCATGAGTGCCTGAGAGCTTTTTATGACTTTCTACCAATTTCCCATAATTGCTAGTTAGCAAATCAAGTTGAGTCCTTAGATCAACATTTTCTTTCAACATCTATGCTTCACACAAGATAGAGTTAGTAGCACAAGCATCATTATCAATATGAGAGGAGCATGTAGAAACTAGAGACTCCGCATGAGTAGCTTGAAGTTCCTCATGAGACTTAGAGAGTTTGGTGAGCTCTCCTTTGACATTCTTGTAGCCAAGGTCAAGGTGCTCAAAATCCTCTTTAAGTTTATAATGAGTAACTTCAGTCTCTTCTTTTAAAGACCTCAAGTCACTAAGACATTGATGAGCCTTAGCAAGTTCATGTTCAAGTTGTTCACTTTTCGCTTGCTCGTTAAGAAATGTCATTACGTTTTTGAAAGCAAACAAGAACATCTTGGAACCTTTTATAAGTGTTATTTTTAGCTCTATGAAGAGTTTTCCCAATCTCATAGAGATTTTGAGTCAAGTCATCATCATCATCCTCATTACAACTATCATCATTATCACTAAGAGAAGATGATACCTCGTCATTACCTCTTGCCATGAGGCACATGTGAACAAAGGGGGTTGATGATGATTCTTTTGGAGAAGAGGGTTCTTCATCAATCAAGAATGCCTCATCTTTCTTGATTTCCTCTACATGGTTAGTTATAGTACAACTAGAGAAAAGCAAAGCATTTCTATCATGGGAACATGGGATATCAAGCATATCATCACAAATGAGCTAAACACCATCATCACAAGATATTTCTTCACTCACCATGTCATTACCTTATGGCATGCCACATGTTGGTGAGGTGGAAGATATTGAAGTGTCCAAGTAATTCGAGGTGCAAGCAATAGAGAGTTCTTCATGATTTAAAATTTTGGAGAAATCCTCCATTAAATCCTCGAAAAGAATATTGTCTTCATCAAGATAGACCCACCATATATATTTTCAAGCTTGGTCCAAGTCTCCTGAGCCGACTTGCAAGTCGTGACTGCCTTAAACACTTCAAAGGTTAAAGATTGATGGATGACAAGAGAAGTATCACAATCAAGATACATATCCTCAAAAGATGGAGAAGGACCATCCTTTGAAATAGAAATTCCTACAAGAACAATTCACAAAGCATTTGGACCCATGGCCCGAAAGCGGCAAAGCATGCGAATTCTCCATAAGTGATAATTTGTGCCATCGAAATCAAAGGTGTCATTGTGTACTAAATCACTAGTCGACATCGATACTCTCTAGGCGGTAAAGCCTAATAAGGAGAGACCTAGCTCTGATACCAATTGACAGGACCATGATGTCGCCTAGAGGGGTGAATAGGCGTTTTTAAAATCTTTTACGGATTTGGCTATATCCTAATGTGGAAATAAACTACGCGGATACTTTTCAAGCACAAATCCTAAATATATTAGGCTCACTAAGTGCACCAACAAGAAGAACGAGGATATGAGTAAGCACAAGGAAGTCACACAAACTTACTCAATGTATATCACGAGATATGGAAATGAATAATACACGCAACCATAAGTAAGCAATACAAGCTTACACAAATTGTATCACAATATATGGGATTGAATGATACAAGCAAACTCAAGTAAGTTACACAAACTTACTTGAGCAATATCACAATATATGGAAGTGTATGACACAAGTTAGCAATTCACACTAATCACAAAGTATATCAATAGTAGCATGTATGAATTGCGGAATATGAAGTGTAGGCCTAAAGAATCTCTACAAGGAAACGACCAACACAATATAATGAACCACCACAATATAATGAGGAGAACAAGATATAGTGAATGCACGGTCAAATGACCAAAGTAAACCACAAGTAAGGAGTTAGGGTTAGGGATAACCAAAGTCACAGAGACGAGGATGTATCCCGATGTTCACTACCTTGGAGGGAAGCTAGTCACCGTTAGAGAGGTGGATGTTACCATGAAGGCACACCAACGCCACGAAGGCTCACCCTATTTTCCTTGAGATATCACCACGAAGGCAATTCCCAACCACAAGTGGTAGACCCTGAGGCAGCCTCCAAACCTTCACAAACTTTCTGGGGGACAAATCACAAGTTGATTCCTCACCGGAGCACTCCTACCGCCTAGGAGTCTCCAACCTCCAAGAGTAACAAGATCAAGGGGGGAATGCTCAAGACTTGTTCAAATCACAAATTGCTTTGGTCAAAAGAGAGAGGAGGAGTGGGTGTATGCTTGGATGAAATCTCTCTCAAGAACTCTCACAAAACTCTTCGGGGTGTAGCACGAGAAGGCTCAAATCCCTCTCTCTTTCAAATCCCACCAAAATCAACTAATTCTATGGAGGAATGGGAGAGGAGAGGAACAATGGAGGAGGTCAAAAAATGAACTCTAGATCCATGGGATAGTTTTCCCCCAAATGGATTGGAGTTTTGAGGCTTGGGGAGGAGGGTAGAGCTCAAAAGAATGGGGAAATCTCAGATCCAAAAGCCCTATCCTCGATGGGGAAGAAGGGTGACTTATATAGTGTTCCACCAAATCTGCCCATTACGCACAGAAAAACGCAGCCCGGAACTTCTGAGCAAGCCCGGAACTTCCGGGCCCCCTATTGGACACATATCTGAAAACTTTCTGGTTAGCCCGGAACTTGGCCCGGAATCTGCCCGGAACTTCTGGCCCCCGGAACTTCCGGGCTCCCTTTGGACCAGATATGTGCAAACTCTCTGGTTAACCCGGAACTTTCCCTGGAACTTTCCCGGAACTTCCGGGCTGCCCGGAACTTCCGTCCCCGCAGAAAACAGCCAACATACCGAAAGTAAAACATCCATAACTTTTTCATACGAACTCCGATTTTGATGATCTTGGGCTCGTTTTGAAGCTATGGAAAAACCCTAGGTCCTCACATAGAGACCCATCCAAGATCAACCAAAATTGAGGATGCCAAATATGCAAAGCGGTTATCATATATTTGGGAAACCTATTTGGCTTTGGATTTTGTTTGGTATATAGGATAGGAGTGGAATTGTGTAAAGAAGATGCTGACTTGAGAAAATCCATCATGAAACCCTTTGATCCCCTCTTAATAGTGCGGTATCCGTATAACTCAGGAATCATAAAAGAGCTATACTACATAGCTATAGAGAATCCATTCTTGAGTGTATGTGTTTCTTCGGTGGTCATCATTCCATAACACTAATGTCAAAGGAATTAATACCTTTGACTCAAGCCTTTCACTTGAGCTTGATGTTGATGTTTCTTCTTGGCTCAAGTTGAAGGCAAGACATTGGTGAAGTCTTCAAGTAGCTCCCCCATACACAATGCGGGAAGCTTTGCTTTGTATTCATCTTCACGTGTCCATCACATGATCATCTGCAAGCTTCAAACATGTAATTCTCCAGACTGCCTATCTTGAACTTGCCCTTGTAAACCATGATCATCATCACTTGATGTCATCCTCTCATGGGCACTTGAAATCTTTCTCTTGATGTAAGTCTATGAGAATCACCTAACCCACACAGTTCATAGAAAACACATAGAATGGGTTAGTACACAAAGCGCAATTGACAAATTCTAACCATACCACAAGACCTCATGTTTTGACCATCTTTGAATTCAATCTTCGATCTTCATCTTGGTCAACAATTATCTTTGCTCCATGATTAATCTTGATGCACAACTATATTTATATGGCATTCATTCCGAATCCATTCAATCTCCTTGCATCACCCATGGAACAAACCTTCCTATATAACTTGATTTCATTGTTCCTTCATAGGAATTGTCATTGATTATCAAGTCTCAATGCATATATTTATGTTGATGGATTTCATCCATCAATTCATCCAATATTCTTCATGCATTGCAAATGGAACTTTCCTTCAAATGTATATCTCAATGCAAACATTAGTCCATTAGGATTGTCATTTAATTACCAAAACCATACATGGGGATTATATGTACTTTCAGTGGGACTAACCCTAAAATCTGCATGCAGCTCAAGTTTATATGCATTATCATTTATTTTCTCTAACACCTTAAGAGGACCATCAGCACGTGGCATTATCTTTGATTTGCACAAATCAGGAAATATATCCCTACGCAAATGTAACCAAACAAGATCTCCAGGTGCAAACACAACATGTTTTCTACCCTTATCTCCAGCAAGTTTATATTTAGCATTCATACACTCACTGTTCTCCTTAGTTAACTCATGCATTTTAAGATCAATTATGCATGTTGTTTAGCATCAAAATTAACCTTCTTCGAAGATGGAAGAGGCAACAAAACAATAGGTGCACGAGGTAGAAAACCATACACAATCTCAAAAGGGCACATCTCAGTAGTAGAATGCAGCGAACAATTATAAGCAAATTCAATATGAGGCAAGCATTCTTCCCGCATTTTCTTGCTATTCTTCAAAATAGCCCTAAGCATAGTAGACAATGTTCTATTGACTACTTCAGTTTGTCCATCAGTTTGGGCGTGACATGTAGTACTAAAAAGCAGTTTAGTCCCCATCTTAACCCATAAACATCTCCAAAAGTGGCTAAGAAATTTAGTATCACGATCTGAAACAATTGTATTTGGCACACCATGCAAGCAAATAATTTTACGAAAGAACAAATCAGCAACATTAGCAGCAACATCGCTTTTATGACATGGTATAAAGTGTACCATTTTGAGAATCAATCCACGACAACAAATATGCTATCCCTCCCCTTCTTTGTTCGAGGTAAACCCAAAACAAAGTACATAGATATATCCTCCCATGGAACACTAGGTATAGGCAAAGGCATATATAAACCAGGAGGATTGAGTCGTGACTTACCTTTTTGACATGTAGTGCACCGAGCAACAAAGCGCTCAACATCCCGTCTCATCTTTGACCAAAAGAAATGTGTAGCCAGTACATCCTCCATCTTCTTCATGCCAAGTGTCCCATTAATCCTCCACCATGTGCCTCCTACAACAACAAAAGATGAACAGAGCTAGCTGGAATGCATAGCTTGTTAGCACGAAACATAAATCCATCATTAACGACGAACTTGTTCCATGTTTTCCCTTCTTTACAATTCTACAATACATCTTTAAATTCAGGATCATGCACATATTGATCTTTGATGGTCTCCAAACCAAATATTTTGACATAACAACGATACAATGCATCAACCATAAAATTTTCTTTACCCTTCTTGTGTTTAGTGACATAAGGGAAAGTCTCAACGAATCAACCCATTTAGCATGTCTATGGTTCGGTTTTTCTTGAGTTTTAATATGTTTCAAAGATTCATGATCAGAATGAATAAAAAATTCTTTGGGTCATAAACAATTTTGCCATGTTTCCAAAGTCCGAACAAGAGCATATTTCCTTATCATAAGTAGAATAATCCAAACTAGGCCCACTCAAATTTTCAGAAAAGTATGAAACAGGTTTACCATCTTGTAATAACACGCCTCCCAACCAATTCCAATAGCATC
The DNA here is from genome assembly GCF_018294505.1 of Triticum aestivum. Lineage (NCBI taxonomy): Eukaryota > Viridiplantae > Streptophyta > Magnoliopsida > Poales > Poaceae > Triticum > Triticum aestivum. The sequence continues at coordinate 223,299,173 of NC_057807.1, read as the reverse complement.
ACATTCAAGCTCAAAAGTCTTATTAAATCAGGAAGTTGGAGTAAGGGAGCATGTGTCAACTTATCTTTCAATACAGTGAAGGCTTCTTCCTGTGCGGTACCCCAAACAAAAGGCACATCCTTCTTAGTAAGCTCATTGCGAGGTGCAGCAATGGTGCTGAAATCTCTTACAAAGCGCCTACAGAAACCAGCGAGTCCAAGAGAACTTCTCACTTGTGTGACCTTTTTGGGCTGCGGCCAACTCTCAATAGCTTCAATCTTGGCTTTATCAACTTCAATTCCATGTGGAGTAACAACATAGCCAAGAAAAGATACTCGGTCGGTGTAAAAGGTGCACTTCCCAAGGTTACCAAACAAACGTGCATCACGTCGAGCAGTAAAAACAACACATAAATGTTCCAAATGTTCCTCCAAAAATCTGATATAAATCAATATATCATCAAACTAAACTACCACAAATCATCCAATGAAAGCACATAAAACTTCGTTCATGAAAGTACTAGGTGCATTAGTTAACCCAAAAGGCATGACTAACCACTCATATAATCCAAACTTTGTTTTAAATGTTGTTTTCCATTCATCTCCCAATTTCATACGAATTTGATGGTATCCACTACGCAAATCAACTTTGGAGAATACTGTAGAGCCACTCAATTCATCAAGCATATCATCCAGCCTAGGAATAGGATAACGATAATGAATAGTAATATTATTATGACTTGACAATCAACACACATACGCGATGTACCATCTTTTGGGGCACTAGTATAATAGGAATAGCACAAGGACTAAGGGATTCGCGTATATAACCTTTATTGAGCAGCTCATGTACTTAACGCATAATCCCCTTCGTCTCCTCTGGATTGGTACGGTATGGTGCACGGCTGGGTAGCGATGCACCGGGAATTAAGTCAATTTGATGCTCAATCCCTCAAATAGGTGGTAATCCCGGTGGCACATCTTGTGGAAAGACGCCAGCGAACTCCTGCAAAATGTTAGTGACAATAGGAGGCAAAGAGGAAGGCATGTCCTCGAATGAAAATAATGCCTCTTTGCACACAAAAGCATAGGAAACAGATTTGCTGAAATCTAGATCATCAATGTCAGATTTGGTGGCAAGTAAACATGCACTTTTCAATTTAATTTCAGAAGCAACACTAGATATTTTATTATTAGGCTTCATTTGTTGCTCAAATTCTTTTGCCACAATCTGATTTTCACTCTCATTTTTCTCCTATTTTTCTTTATTAGCTCTATTAATATCATCTTTCAAAATGGAATTAGGAGACATAGGAAGCAAAGTGATATTTTTATCTTGATGAACAAGAGTATACTTATTGTTTCTACCATGGTGTACAGAATTTTTATCAAATTGCCATGGTCTACCAAGTAATAAAGAACATGCTTGCATGGGTATTACATCACAATCAACATAATCAACATATGTAGAGATACTAAAATGCACACGAATAGTACGTGTTACCTTAACCTTGTCGGTATTGTTGAACCATTGGATGTAGTAAGGATGTGGATGTGGTCTTGTGGTGAGAGATAGCTTCTCCACCATCTCCATGCTAGCCAAGTCGTTGCAGCTCCCTCCATCTATTATGACGCGAATAGAATGTTCCTTCACAACTCCCTTTGTATGGAACAAATTATGCCTCTGATTTTGCTCAGCTTGTGTGACCTGCACACTCAAAACACGTTAAGCAACTAAACTTTCATACTTGTCAGCGTCTTCAGCAGCCATTTATTGCATCTCTTGTTCAGAATCATCTCTACCGTGTTCTTCACTTGTAATAAGATTCAAAGTCTCCTCATCATAGTCACTAGCGAACTCATACCCTCCATCCTCAGTAGCAATCATCACACACTTAGATGGGCATTCTCTCGCATAATGACCTCCACCATAGCAATGATGACGAATAATATCATGTGTTTGCCCTGTTAATGCCATGGATGAAGAAGAGCTATGTGCTGGCCCGGAAGGTGTGCTCTTGGAAGATACTGGTGGTTGTGCCTGCTTTCTTGTATCACGGTTGGATATGTTGGAGACGTATCAACATCCCAAGCTTAATTCCTGCTCGTCCTCGAGTAGGTAAATGATAAAAAAAGAATTTTTTGATGTGGAATGCTACCTAACATGTTCATCATGTTTCTTTTCTTTATAGCATGGACATATGGACTTTTATATGATTCAAAGCAATAGTCTAGTTTTGACATGAAGACTTTAATACTCAAGCATACCAACAAGCAACCATGTCTTTCAAAATATCAACACTAAAGCAAGTTATCCCTTGCCCATCATGCTCAATCATTGATCCATTCATGAAACACACTCGAATATTAGCTACACCCAATGCTCAAATACGATCATAGTGCCCCTTAGTTGGTGCTTTATAAGTGAAGATGGAGACTCAAATTCAAAATAAAAATTGCATAAGTAAAAGAAAGGCCCTTCATGGAGGGAAGTAGTGATTTGTAGAGGTACCAGAGCTCAAAGCTTAAATTGGGAGATAAAAATTATTTTTGAGAGGCATACTTTTCCCACCAACGAAAACGACTTGGAGCATCCCAACACTTTCCATGCTAGATACATCATAGGCGGTTCCCAAATAGAAAATAAAGTTTGTTCCTTTTTCCACCATTACTTTCACTTTCCCTGGCTAACCGTATCCACGGGTGCCCTCCATACCAACACTTTCCAATGAATTTATTATTTGACAACATAAAGTAAATTCATTATTCATTTCGGGACTGGGCATCCCTAGTACCTTTGTCGTACTCTCGTGCAATGACAAGTGAATAAACACTCGTCATGAGAATAACACATCTAGCATGGAAAATATTGGCTACCCTTTACCGCTTCGCGAGTAGTAGAGCACACAAAAGAGAAATTTATTTTGAACATTAGAGATGGCACATGCAAATTTGCTTAGAACGGCACGGAAATACCACATATAGGTAGGTATAGTGGACTCACATGGAAAAACTAGTTTAAAGGGTTTTGCATGCACAAGTAGTGATCATACTTAGTGCAAAATGAAGGCTAGCAAAAAGATTGAGAAGTGACAAACCAAAAAGCAAAAAAATTTGTACCCAAGCATTAAGCATAAGTAACACCGAATAATGCACCATAAGTAGGATATAAATTTCAGTGCATAACTATTGACTTTCCTGCTTGCATAGGGAATCACAAACCTTAACATCAATATTCTTACTAAAGCATGATTACTCATCAACATGACTCGCATATCATATCGTCATATCTCAAAACCATTACTAAGAATCAAGTTTATTTTGTCCAATGATCTTCATGAAAGTTTTTATTATATCCTCCTTGGATATCTATCACTTTGGGACTATTTTCATATGTTGCTATTGATAAGCTCAAACAAATATAAGTGACGATCATGAGCATAAAATTTTTCTTCCTCTCAAAATAATCTAAGTGAAGCAAGAGAGAATTTCTTCAAAATTAACAAAGCACACCGTGCTCAAAAAGATATAAGTGAAGTACTAGAGCAAATCCATGGCTCTAAAAATTTAAGTGAAGCATAGGAGCAAGCATAGCATAATTTTTGGCTCTCTCAAAAAGGTGTGTCCAGCAAGGATTCAACACTTAAAACACAAAGCAAAACAAGCAAAGACTCATATCATACAAGACGCTCCAAGCAAAACTTATATTATGTGACGAATAAAAATATAGTTTCAAGTAAAATACCGATGGTTGTTAGAAGAAAGCGGGGATGCCACTAGGGGCATCCCCAAGCTTAGTTGCTTGATACTTCTTTGATATTATCTTGGGGTGCCTCGGGCATCCATAAGCTTAGCCTTTTGCTTATCCTTATTCCTTCATCATCTTAAGATAACCCAAAACTTGAAAACTTCAATCACACAAAACTCAAACAAAACCTTCGTGAGATCCGTTAGTATAAGAAACCAAACCACTACTATAAGTACTGTAGAAAACCTATTCTTATTTTTTTTGCTTATATCTACTGTATTCCAACTTTTCTATGGAAAAAACTCATCAAAGGAAACCATAGAATCGTCAAAACAAGCACACAACGCAAAGAAAACAGAATCTGTCAAAAACAGAACAGTCTGTAGAAATCTGAATATTTTGAATATTTCTGTAACTCAAAAAATTATGAAATAAATTTTTGGACCAGAGGAATTTGTCTATTAATCCTCTTCAAAAAGAATCAACTTAAAATCACTCTTCTATAAAAAGTGACAAATAATCTCGTGAGCGCAAAAGTTTCTGTTTTTCAGCAAGATCAAATAAACTTTCACCCAAGTCTTCCCAAAGGCCTTGCTTGGTACAAACACTAACTAAAACAAAAAAACACAATCATAACAGTAGCATAATTGTGCTAACACTCAAGAACAGGAAGCAAAAAGCAAAAATAAATTTTATTCATTGGGTTTCCTCCCAACAAGCGCTATCGTTTTACGCCCCTAGCTAGGCATAACGCGTAGGATCTATGTTTTGTCATTCTTGTCCAATTCTTTATTCAAACACTTAGGATTTTTCAAGGATTTTGCATATAAATTCTCAGCGGAAATACTTCTAGGCATGAGATTGAAAAACTTATTTTTGCAAAAAGGGTCTCTTATGACTTCAATAAAGTTGGGATGGATACTAATCATCTTAAGATCTCCTTTATCATTGCTAGAAGTTGCACCTTTATTTTTAGTGACTGAGCAGTCTTACTAATTTTCACGGGGGTTTTAGCGGAAGGAAAAGCCGTACCTAGATTAGAAAACGTTTCTCCCAGTTTATCAATCCTAGACGGGCTGTCTTCGATTCTTTCATGAATTATAGTTTCCTTTTCTTTTAGCAACTTAAAAATGTCTCCCGCTTTTGACCCAACTTTAGTAGCATAACTTTGCATTTTTCTATCCAAGTTTTCAATATGTTCTACGATAAGCATTTTCTTTTCAATAGCATCTAGTCTTTCCATAACATGATCGAGAGTCAATATTGTTTCATTGATCATGAGTGGTGGTGAACCCACTAAGTTTCCCAAAGCATTAAAAGCATCACGAGAAGGACACATCAAGAAATTCCCACTGGTAATTGTATCAAGGACGAATCTATACCAAGTGGTAATGCCCACATAAAAACAATGAAGAAGAAGAATGGTAGATTGCTTACAGATAGATCTATTATGAGCATCGCAAATCCTATACCAAGCATCTTTTAAATTTTCTCCTCCCCTTTGTTTGAAGTTGAGAACCTCGTTCTTGGGGGTGCACACAATAGAAGAATAAAAACCCATAACGACAAAAAGTGATAAACAAGATTGCTCACCAAAAACAGATCTGACAAGAAAACGACGAACAAAAAAAGAGGGCGAATAAAACGACAATTTTTTCTGAAGTGGGGGAGAGGAAAAGGAGAGGCAAATGGCAAATAGTGTAATTTCTAGGAGATGAGATTTGTGATTAGGAACCTAGTTGATGTTGAAGATCCTCCCCGGCAACGGCGCCAGAAATTCCTTTTGATGTCTGCTAGAACTACGTCGGTATTTCCCCAAAGAGGAAGGGATGATGCAGTATAGCAACGGTAGGTATTTCCCTCAGTGATGAGACCAAGATTATCAAACCAGTAGGAGAACCTCCTCACACCACGTAAACAACACCTGCACGCAAATAACAAATACTCGCAACCCAACGTGTTAAAGGGGTTGTCAATCCCTTCCGGGTGCGGCGCCTCAAGATAGGCAAATAACATGAGGTAAAAGTGGTATATAGGATAAATAGATCGCGGAACAAATAAATTGCAGCAAGGTATTATTGTATTTTTGGTTTAATAGATCTGAAAATAAATGCAAAGGAACATAGACCACAAAGGCAAATATGATGAAAAGAGACCCGGGGGCCATAGGTTTCACTAGTGGCTTCTCCCGAGAAAAATAGCAAACAGTGGGAGAACAATTACTGTTGGGCAATTGATAGAACTTCAAATAATCATGACGATATCCAGGCAATGATCATTATATAGGCATCACGTCCAAGATTAGTAGACCGACTCCTGCCTACATCTACTACTATTAATCCACACATCGACCGCTATCCAGCATGCATCTAGTGTATTAAGTTCATGGAAAAACGGAGTAATGCAATAAGAACGATGACATGATGTAGACGAGATCCATTTATCTATTGCGCAGATATAGATCTCATCTTGTCATCCTTAGTAGCAATGATACATACGTGTCGGTTCCCCTTCTGTCCCTGGGATCAAACACCGTAAGATCGAACGCACTACAAAGCACCTCTTCCCATTGCAAGATAAATAGATCAAGCTGGCCAAACAAAACCCAAATATCGGAGAAGAAATACGAGGCTATAAGCAATCATGCATATAAGAGATCACAGAAGACTCAAATAACTTTCATGGATAAAAACATAGATCTGATCATAAACTCAAAGTTCATCGGATCCCAACAAACGCACCCAAAAAGAGTTACATCATATGGATCTCCAAGAGACCATTGTATTCATAATATATAGAGAGAGAGGAAGCCATCTAGCTATTAACTACAGACCCGTAGGTCTACAAAGAACTACTCACGCATCATAGGACAGGCACCAATGGAAGTGGTGAACCCCTCCATGATGGTGTCTAGATTGGATCTGGTGGTTCTGGACTCTGCGGTGGCTGGAATTGATTTTCGTCGACTCCCCTAGGGTTTCTGGAATATTGGGGTATTTATAGAGCAAAGAGGTGGTTCAGGGGCACCCAAAGTGGGCACAACCCACCAGGGCGCGCCAGGGCTGGTGGGTGCTGCTCCCCTCGAGCCACCCCCCTAGGTGCTTCCTTGGCCCACTGGATGTCTTCTGGCCCAAAAAATCCTCTAGGAGTTTTGTTGCATTTGGACTCCGTTTGATATTGATTTCTTGTGATGTAAAAAACATGCAGAAAACAGCAACTGACACTGGGCACTATGTCATTAGGTTAGTACCAAAAAATGACAAAAAATGACTATAAAATTATTGTAAAACATCCAAGAATGATAATATAACAACGTGGAACAAACAAAAATTATAGATACGTTGGAGACATATCACAGTGACAGTTTCTGTTTTTTGCCTATTTTAGAGTTTCGCAGAAAAGGAGTACCAAACGGAGTCCAAACGGAATGAAACCTTCGTGATGATCTTTCTTGGACCGAAAGCAAACTAGGAGACTTGGAGATGAAGTTGGAGACGCAACGAGGCGGCCATGAGGCAGGAGGGTACGCCCCCTACCTCGTGGGCCCCTCATAGCTCCCTTGACCTAGTTCCTTTGCCTATATGTACTCTTATACCCTGAAAACATCCAGTAGAGCCACGATACCACTTTTCCACCGCCGCAACCTTCTATACCTGTGAGATCCCATCTAGGGACCTTTTCCGGCGTCCTGCCGGAGGGGGATTCAATCACGGAGGGCTTCTACATCAACACCATTACCTATCCGATGAAGCGTGAGTAGTTACCACAGACTTTCGAGTCCATAGTTATTAGCTAGATTGCTTCTTCTCTCTCTTTGATTCTCAATACCATGTTCTCCTCGATGTTCTTGGAGATCTATTCGATGTAATATTCTTTTGCGGTGTGTTTGCCGAGATCAGATGAATTGTGGATTTATGATTAGATTATTTATGAATATTATTTGGTTCTTCTCTGAATTCTTATATGCATGATTTGGTATCTTTGCAAGTGTGTTCGAATTATCAGTTTAGTTTGGCCTACTAGATTGATCTTTCTTGCAATGGGAGAAGTGCTTGGCTTTGGGTTCAATCTTGCGGTGTGCTTTCCCAGTGACAGTAGGGGAAGCAAGGCACGTATTGTATTGTTGCCATCGAGGTTAAAAAGATGGGGTTTTCATCACATTGCTTGAGTTAATTCCTCTACATCATGTCATCTTACTTAATGCGTTACTCCGTTCTTTATGAACTTAATACTCTAGATGCATGCTGGATAGCGGTCGATGTGTGGAGTAATAGTAGTGGATGTAGGCAGGAGAAGGTCTACTTGACACGGATGTGATGCCTACTGATGTAGGGTAGAACCCTAGATGCCTGATCTTTCACGATTGGAGGGGATCCTACGAAGAACACGAAGAATACAAGGAGAAATCATGAGGGTAAACATGAGAGAATCTCAAACCAACAAGATATGGTCACACATGTGCTAGATCCTCGAAACAGAAAGAAATACATGATTCAAATCCAACAAAGGACGATACAAGTAGCTAGTTCATCTCCATGAGGAGGTCTTGAGGGGTCTTCCCATGAAGGGGTCTTCCTTCCGCTTGGGGGATCTTCTCCGAAGAGGCCGTGGACTCCAAAGGAGAAGTAACCAAGTGGATGAGCAAAGCTCTACCTCTAATATGAGCTAAACCAATGCTAACACTAGAAAGAGGGTGGAGAAGGTCTATTTATAGTCTTAGTGGACGAAAGGGTAAGTGGGCTTCGACCCAACATGCAGGCGGACATACACGCGTCGGACGTCCGACGGTCACCGGTCGTCAGACCGCTCGCGAGGGTCTGGACGTCCGGTCCTGGTCAGACGTCCAATGTTTCGGCTCTGTTCAGGATAGATCGGTCGTCCGGTCCGTCGATCGTCCGGAGGCTTCCATACTTCTGATGTTTTGGTTCGTCCGTGGTGGTGTCAGTCGTCCGGTGGAGCTCGGTCATCCGGGCGCTGGGAGTCGTCGGACGTCCGGTCGGCATTGGTCGTCCGGCCGTGAGAGTGTGTGTGGGCTGGGACGCGGCTGGCCGGTTGGAGCCTCCAGGCGTCGGACGTCCGAGAGATGTCGGTCGTCCGATGACTGGGAGTTTCGAGCAGTCCTTCTTCTTGTCCATTGAACTTGGTGTCCTCGCCGTCTTGTCCGTTGGGTGTAGCTGATCCATGGCTTCCCTCGAAATACCTGATCACACATAGGATCTCCGCATGAGATAGTAGCCATGTATCATAAGTAGAAAGTGGAAGTTCGAAGAGGAGCGAGTTCACCTTATATTTGATAAACTTTGCTCGAGCTCTTGTCATTGGTCCAAGTGGTGTCGTGGGAGATGTAGGTACGTCCATGGGGATGATCGTGGGATGCTCCGCATCATCTCCCCCCCCCTAGGAAAGATCCAACCTCGGATCGAAAGCTTCATCACCATGGTATGGTGAGAGGTCTTTGACATTGAAGATGTCACTCACATTGTACTTGTCGCTTGGGAGGTCGATCTTGTAAGCGTTGTTGTTGTAGCATGCTAGCACCTTGAAGGGTCCATCGGCTTGGGGTAGAAGTTTGGACTTGCGTTTGTTTGGGAAGCGTTCCTTGCGAAGGTGTAGCCACACAAGATCTCCTATGTTGAATATCATGGGTTGCTTGTTGATGTTGAGCTTGGTCGCGAGTCATTGTACTTGGCGCTCGATGGTGAGCCTTGTATCTTCATGCATCTTCTTGAGGTAGCTTGCTCGTGCACTCGCGTCCATGTTGGTGCGCTCTTGTAGTGGAAGAGGAAGAATGTCCAATGGGGACAATGGGCTGAAACCGTAGACGACCTCGAAGGGGGAATTGCCGGTTGTGGAGTGTCTTGCATGGTTGTAGGCATACTTGGCGATAGGTAGGCACTCCTCCCACTCCTTGATGTTCCTCTTGATCAACACGCATAGTAGAGTGGAGAGTGTTCGGTTTGTCACCTTCGTTTGGCCATCGGTTTGAGGATGGTATGTTGAAGAGAACAAGAGCTTGATTCCAAGCTTGGTGCATAGAGTCTTCCAAAAGTAACTCAAGAACTTGACGTTGTGGTCCGAGACAATCGTCTTTGGCACTCCATGGAGGCGCAAGATTTCCCTACAAAAAAGCTTTGCAATATGTGAAGCATCGTCTATCTTGTTGCACGGGATAAAATGAGCCATCTTAGAGAATCGGTCCACAACAACAAACACGGAATCCCTTCCATTTTGAGTTCTAGGCAAACCAAGTACAAAGTCCATGCTGTCTTCCCAAGGTTGATATGGAATTGGAAGGGGCATGTAAAGACTATGGGATTGAGCTTTTGACTTAGCTTTGTGACGTGTAGAGCATCGATTAGTGAAGCGTCAGACGTCGCGGAACATCTTGGGCCAAAAATACTTCTTGGAGAACGTAGCAAATGTCTTGTCACATCCAAAGTGTCCCATTAGTCCGCCTTCACGAGCCTCTTGCAAAAGGAGCAAACGAAGAGAAGACTCAGGAATGCAACATTTGTTAGCTCTCATAAGGTAATCATCCTTGATGTAATAGCGTTCCCAAGATGTATGCTTCAAACACTTGGCATAAGGAATTGCAAAAGTAGGATCATGCGCATACAAGTCTTTTATGTGCTCAAAGCCAATGGCACTCAATTCAAGTTTAGTGACAAGCATGCATATGCGGGAAAGAGCATCCGCCACAACATTTTCCTTACCTTTGATGTACTTGATGACATAAGGAAATGACTCGATGAATTCACTCCACTTAGCATGATGCTTGTTCAACTTAGTTTGACCTTTAGGTACTTGAGCGTTTCATGATCGGTATGGATGATAAATTCATGAGGGCGGAGATAATGTTCCCATTCACGCAAAACTCGCACTAAAGCATATAGCTCTTTGTCATACATGGGATAATTGAGTTGCGCTCCGGAAAGTTTCTCACTAAAGTATGCTATGGGGCGCTTCTCTTGCGTTAACACACCTCCTATGCCATTACCACTAGCATCGCAATGAATTTTAAAAGGTTTGTCAAAGTTCGGTAAAGCAAGCATGGGAGCATGAGTAAGCAAATTTTTAAGATCATTAAATGCGGTATCTTGGGATGGTCCCCAAACAAAAGGCGCATTTGTCTTACTCAAAGAATGCAAAGGTGAAGCAATGGTGCTAAAATCCTTTACAAATCGACGATAGAAACCGTCTAAACCAAGAAAACTATGCACTTGTTCCAAGTTGATTGGTTGGGCCAAGTTTTAATAGCATTGATCTCAAATTCATCTACATGAATGCTACCTCTTGAGCACTGCGTTGGTTTTCCCTTGAAGGGGAAAGGGTGATGCAGCAAAGAAGCGTAAGTATTTCCCTCAGTTTTTGAGAACCAAGGTATCAATCCAGTATGAGGCTCCTCAAAAGTCCCTCATACCTACACAAACAAACAAGAACCTCGCAACCAACGCGATAAAGGGGTTGTCAATCCCTTCACGGTAACTTGCAAAAGTGAGATCTGATAGAGATGATAAGATAAGATAAATATTTTTGGTATTTTTATGATATAGATTGGAAAGTAAATATGCAAATAAAAGTAGATGGAAAACTTATATGATAAAAGAAAGACCCAGGGGCCATAGGTTTCACTAGTGGCTTCTCTCAAGATAGCATAAGTATTACGGTGGGTGAACAAATTACTGTCGAGAAATTGATAGAAAAGTGCATAGTTATGAGATTACCTAGGCATGATCATGTATATAGGCATCACGTCTGCAACAAGTAAATCGAAACAATTCTGCATCTACTACTATTACTCCACACATCGACCAACTCCTGCCTGCATCTAGAGTATTAAGTTCATAAGAACATAGTAATGCATTAAGAAAGATGACATGATGTAGAGGGATAAACTCAAGCAATATGATATAAACCACATCTTTTTATCCTCGATGGCAACAATACAATACGTGCCTTGCTGCCCCTGCTGTCACTGGGAAAGGACACCGCAAGATTGAACCCAAAGCTAAGCACTTCTCCTATTGCAAGAAAGATCAATCTAGTAGGCCAAACCAAACTTATAATTTGAAGAGACTTGCAAAGATAAACAAGCACACATAAAAGAATTCACAGAAGATTCAATTATTTCTCATAGATAAACTTGATCATAAACCCACAATTCATCAGATCTCGACAAACACACCACGAAAAGAGTTACATCGAATAAATCTCCAAGAAGATCGAGGAGAACTTTGTATTGAGATTTAAAGAGAGAGAAGAAGCCATCTAGCTAATAACTATGGACCCGAAGGTCTGTGGTAAACTACTAAAAACTCATTGGAGAGGCCTTGGAGATGATGTAGAGGCCCTCCATGGTCGATTCCCCCTCCGGCGGAGCACCAGCGAAGGCTCCAAGATGGGATCTCGCAGATACAGAAGGTTGCGGCGGTGGAATTAGGTTTTCATGGTGCTCCTGGATGTTCTTGGGGTACGTGGGTATATATAGGAGGAAGAAGTAGGTCGGTGGATCCACGAGGGGCCCACGAGGGTGGGGGCGCGCCCACCCCCCTAAGGCGCGCTGGGCACCCTCGTGGCCGCTTCGTTTGCTGCTTGACGTCCACTCCAAGTCTCCTGGGTTGCATTTTTCCCAAAAAGATCGCTCCTGAAGGTTTCATCCCGTTTGGACTCCGTTTGATATTCCTTTTCTTCGAAACACTAAAATAGGCAAAAAAACAACAATTCGGGCTGGGCCTCTGGTTAGTAGGTTAGTCCCAAAAATGATATAAAAGTGTAGAGTAAAGCCCATAAACATCCAAAACAGGTAATATAATAGCATGGAACAATCAAAAATTATAGATACGTAGGAGACGTATCAAGCATCCCCAAGCTTAATTCCTGCTCATCCTCGAGTAGGTAAATGATAAAAACAGAATTTTTGATGTGGAATGCTATCTAGAATAATTCTCAATGTAATTTTATTTATTGTGGCATGAATGTTCAGATCCAAATGATTCAAAATAAAAGTTCATGTTGACATAAAAACAATAATACTTCAAGCATACTAACAAAGCAATCATGTCTTCTAAAAATAACATGGCTAAAGAAAGCTATCCCGACAAAACCATATAGTCTGGCTATGCTCTATCTTCATCACACAAAGTATTTAATCATGCACAATCCCGATGACAAGCCAAGTGATGCAGAGCATCCCTCGCTCATCACCATGGACGCTCCATCACCACCGCAAGCACGAAGAGGACATATGACAAGAGCTCACGCACGCGCCATTGAAACCGAGGTTAACTCTTTCCTCTTCGATTTCCATTCGGATTCACATGTGAGTTGGATCCTACCTCAAGAGGAGATGTTACGCGTGATTAGGTATCAAGGTGTTGACAATGGAGAGGCTAGCACGAAGACCCGAGCACCTACGGACGAGAAGAGGAGGACAAGAAGAGCGAGGATGAGGAATGGGCCAAGCCTCTGGACCACCCGGGTGCCCGGCCGCCTCGACCCCGGGTGCCCGGCCACCACTTGGTCGTAGCCCTAGCCGGCCCCGGGTGCCCGGCTGCCAAGCACCGGGTGCCCGGCCAAACGCCCAGCCGCGGCTTGGGCAGCACCCCGGGTGCCCGGCCCCAATGCCCCGGGTGCCCGGCCTCCTGCATGGGCCGGCCCAGCATGCCTCCGGGTGCCCGGGCCACTACCCTTGGGTGCCCGGCCTCCTCACCTGGCGCTGGAGATGCCCCACCGGGTTCCCGGGACGCCACACCCCGGGTGCCCGGCCCAGCTGCTGGAGCAGCCCAGCCCCGCCCGGGTGCCCGGGCCACCAACCCCGGGTGCCCGGCCCCTCCTACAGGCGCAACCCGGCGCATCCCTGTCCACCCATGACCTCCTAAGGGAGAAGATCCACTTGTGGATATCAAGGCCTCCTCTTGGAGAAGGATCCCCATCATAGGATCATCAAGACCTCTCTCCTCATAGGATTGGGATGAACTAGTACCTTGTGTCTTTCCTTTGTTGTCCTTGGATTCATTGTGACCTCTTGTGTGTTCTTGGATCTAGCATATGTGTGATTGGATCTAGTCAATTTGAGTGTTTTCCCTCTCTTGTGTTCTTCATGTTCTTCGTGTTCTTGGGGATTTCCCCTCCAATTCGTGAAAGATCTCCACATAGGGTTCCACCCTACAACATCTTGGTATCATGAGCCACGTTGATCACGAAATTGGATCCTCCCCTCTTTGTTTTCTAGCCTAATTTTGTGTGTTCTTCCCCAATTTCAAAAATTCCCCACCAAAAATAGCCCCAATTTTTTTGTGATTTGTTGGTTTGATGAGATACTGTTGGATTTGACCCATGGAATTGCTTGGTTTCAAATGGATCTAGCATTCCCCCCATCCATCTCCACCTTTCCCTCCGTGAAATCCACCAATTTCTTCCATTTTGCCACGAATTTCCGCCCAAATCCGACACCCCCGGGCACCCGGACCTCAAACATCGGGCACCCGGACCCCCCCCCCCCCCCGCCCACCCCGGGTGCCCGCACCCCAAACCCCGGGCTGTTTGCCTCGGACCACCCCGGGTGCCCGCACCTTCCACCCCCGGGCACCCGCACCCCCCAGAATCAACCGCGTGCACTTTACGTTTTCCCTCATAACTTTCACTCCTGAACTCTGATTTGGGTGTTCTTTGGCTCGTTGAAAAGCTAGCGACGTGCTCGAGCTGCTCATCTTGGTTTTACCACCATTTGACTCATTTGGAATTTTGGCATCTTTGCCTCGGTCATCCACCATATCATCCGCAAAACCACCATAACTTTCCGCAACCTAACCCATATTTGCTCCAGATAGCATTTGTCGTTGCTCGTGGGGTGACTTGAGTCTCCTAAGGTGTTTCGGCTACTTAGGGACGGTCGCTTAGTCATCAACCACCACCACCACTTTCGCATTGCTAACTCCGGAACCACCAACGCATCCGCCACCACCATTTGACATTTGCCTTTGGAAATTTTGAGTTTGCGGTTTTTACCGTTTCCTAAGGTGTTTCGGCTACTTAGGGACGGGTCTACATCATCTTGGTATCTACATCAAGAACACCGCCACTCATCATCGCCACGAGGTCGTCTTCGACATCGACCCCTTCACCATTTTGACAACCTAACCGTAAGCAAGAACAGTAACCTCTGTATCATCTTGGTATTGTGGTATCCCTTCATTTGTACATTCTTGCCATTACATTGTTAACACCTTAGCCCATTTTGCGTCACTTGCCTATCGAGACTAGCCTCTGAGTATTGCCGGAAACGTTACTTGTGCACATTAGTGATCATCGATATACTTTCCATTGCATACATACCATATCATATTGGTATCATCTTGGTATCATAATATCATCCCTTGTGCCACAAGATTGTTCCCGCATATACAATTGCTATCTTGGTTTGTGCATTTCGCATAGTGGCCATATAAAAAAAAGAATAAGCTTTTAAGCAAAAGGAAAAGAGAGCAAAGAGCTTGTAAGCAAGAGCCATAGCATCATACCACATTGCACATAAGATTGTCATATCCGATCATCTTGGATCACCTTGAGAAAAACACCGGGAACATCATACACATAGCATACTTGGGATAGAAAGCTCATACATTTTGCATCTTATAGGTTGTGCACAAGTGTCGTATCCGCCTATTGAGCAACCATGCTAGCGTCTCTCTTGAGTTGTGCAACACGAGCGTTTTCCGTGGATTCCACATTTTGTGCTCATTCCATGGTTGCACGACCCCATTTATCTATCCGTGTGTGTGTGTTTTCGTGTGCCACATATTGCTATTGGTCTACTTGTTTCACTTGCGAATTTGTGAATCTTTTCCAACATTATCGACTCTTGCTAACATTTTGCATCAATTTTTTGTGCCACTATCCTCACCGAGCTCCACCATAAGCCTTACTTGTGTAGGTGTGAGAATTGACAAGATCCGGTACCAATTGTGCTATTTCCTTGTTACATTATTGAGTGATCATTGATCCATCTTCAACATTGGATAAGGTACATTGGTCTAGTTCTTTCCTTTCTTCCACTTACATTTGCTCGAGTCTTGTGATGGATAGGCAAGGCATTTCATCTCCGGTCTTCCACGACAACGACGGCGCAAACAACTACATCACCAAAATGCCCATCTTCGGACTAGAACGAGCAATGAGAGGCATTGAGTGACTCACCGTCAACATTCACCAACGCGAAGCACGGACAAGGGACTACATCGACACCAAGTTGGATGCACAATTGGATGACATCCGACATGTGTGGGCCAACTACAAGTCTTCTTCCTCTTCATCACCTTCAAGGCAGAGACGCTCAAGTTGCAAGTCTTCGGAGCGGCCACAAGATGCAAGTACCACGTGGCGCCGTCAAGAAAACCAACACGAGCACAAGAGAAGACCGAGAGACGAGCACCACCATGAGCAAGCTACGACTACTGCCACCACTTCGGCATCTTCGCCAAGTGTTCTCAAGGCATCTTCTCCTTTGGACATACGGCATCTTCGCCTACTTACAACGAGTACGCCTACATCGGCCTTCATCCACGACGAGAGTGATGATGTGCCATCTTCGGCCTTCATCCACGGCGACTACTATGAATGGTTGAGCATGGGATTTTTCCTTCGACCACGGCAACGTATGATGACTTGAGTGACTTGAGCCACCATATTGAGAGTGAGAGCAACTTCACCACTAGCCCCATATATGATGAGTTGCCCCAATTGAAGAGAGTTACCACCATCACCACTTGAGTGATTTGAGTGACTCCACCATATGTGACATTGAGTGCACCTACCTTGAGGGAGTGAGTGAGCCACCACCACATAGGGAGTATGAGGTAGTTGATAGGGCATGTGAGGCCATTTCAATTTCTAGCAACTTAACCTCTACTTCTTTTGTGTCTTCTCATTTGGTGCTAGGTCCCATTTATGATGACGCGCCGATCCTCGACGACTTCGTCCTTCCTTTGGACAAGACGATGGCCATGGTGGAATATGATGCACCCCCCACATGGTTCCATCAAGATGAATATGATGACCACCATTTGGTATTTGCCACCTCACCTACACCACTTGAGTGAATGAACAAGGTAACATAGGTGAAGGTGATGCTCTAGTCCCACTAGTGGACATTCTTGACATTGATTGCTTGCATGATGTTGATCCACCTATTGTCATGCTTCATGCTAGTGCGACTTCCCCATGCGATGATTTACCCATTTATGATGAGTTTGATGATTGGCATGTGGAGTCTATTAGTTGTGATGCCATGTTACATAGGATTTCTTGTGATAATTCTCTCAGTCACATCATTTTTGACAATCCGCTTGACTTGTCATATGCTATGCATGAGATCAACAATATGTCATATTTGCAATCTCATCATAGTGACTATGCATATGCCATTAAAATTAACCCAATTTGCACATATGGCATAGACGACAAGCCCATGGTTATTGGCATTTGTTTTTCTTGTGATGATATTGATATGCTCCCTTTGCATCATTTATCTCATATGCCATGCCATGACCACCTAGCTTCGGATATGCATTGTTTTGGATGTTCTCCATTTTCTCCATATGGTATTTCCACTATTGCTCATGAGGACACCCCCATAGTTTCCTCGTACATTTTAGGAGATTTTGATCCATCCTATCCATTGCATGATCCCAATACTTGTGTGCACCATATGCTCCCTATGAATGAAAATGCTATTGATGTTCCATATACTTGTATGCTAGATTTGCATCCCCATCATGTCATACATAACAACTATTCTTTCATGATGGATGACATGTTCTTATACCATGCATCAAATTTCTTTGAACGATGCTTATCTTGTACTAACTCACACGTGCACATACACATCATGATGGATGATGTGTACATTTACCACGAACACAATTTCTTTGGTTTGTGTCTCTTTTGTGTAGGTACCCATGAATACTTGTCAACCTCGCAATCCCATGAGTTGACAAAACGAGCTCTCGAGAGCAACGATGACTTGGGATTCCATAGAGTGTCTTTCCCACCGCTCTCTTCGCTCAAGGACTTCGTGCATTTCTTCTACATGGCTCTCACTTGGTTATGGGTTATTTACCACTTCTCACTTTATGCCCATATTGCCATGTTCACTTTGCATGATATGCTCATTCCTATGCCTTTGCATGCATTTGTGACCCATGCTTTGCATTACACATGATGATTGATTCTACTACATGCATGTGTATTTGCAAGCTTGGTGGAGATATTGCTTGTTATTGCCATGTTTGCTATGTGCTCCATTCCTATGATGATATCTTGCTTTGCAATCGTGCTTGTGATATGCCATGTGCATTGCCTATGCCTACTCTTTCCTCACATGACATGATTGCCATGATTTCCTCTAGTGTGTGGCATCTTCGCTCCACTAGTTTGCACGACTTGATTTCTATGCTTTCTCATGTTGCATCCACTTCTTGGATTACTTGCTCCTATCACATGTTTGGTTGCGACAATGTCATTCCTTCACATATGCCATGTCCCATTGATTGCTACATGATGCCTTGATTGCCTCACACATGATGAACAATTGCTCTTTCTATTGTGTTGAGTGCCACTCGTTTTTCACTACACCCTATGCACATTATGCTTGGATTGTCTTGCACTTGACCCATGTGTTTAGACATTGCCTTTCATTTGGTGTTGTGAATGACTCTTATGCCTACCATAGACCGTTCATTGAGAGTCTTATGCATTCTTGCTATAACATTGAGATAGATGCTTGTTTACTTGTCCCACATATTAGCATATTTACCTCACCTTTACATGATTGTTTCCATGATGCTTTTCCACATGCTCAATTTATGTGCTTAAATGCCATGACACACTTCTTTGTCAAACCATATGCTATGCTTGATGACGACACTTGTTTGGTGAATAACCTCTCGAATTCTTGGTTTTGCTTTAACGCCAACCACATTTGTTTTTCCAAGTGCTTGTTATCTTTGCTCCTTTTGAAGGAATTACAAGATGGTGCGACATTGGAGAGTGACCATTTCGAGCTTCAACATGATACATGCTTGGTGGTCGTCCACTTCTACACGGCACGCCCTCACTTTACCATGGTGATGAAGATCACGATCCGTTGACGGATCTCTCCGAAGGGGGAGGAGATGATGTGGAGCATCCCTCGCTCATCACCATGGACGCTCCATCACCACCGCAAGCACGGAGAGGACATATGGCGAGAGCTCACGCATGCACCATTGAAACCGAGGTTAACTCTTTCCTCTTCGATTTTCATTCGGATTCACATGTGAGTTGGATACTACCTCAAGCGGAGATGTTACGCATGATTAGGTATCAAGGTGTTGATCATGGAGAGGCTAGCACAAAGACCCGAGCACCTACGGACGAGAAGAGGAGGACAAGAAGAGCGAGGATGAGCAATGGGCCAAGCCCTTGGACCACCCGGGTGCCCGGCCGCCTCGACCCCGGGTGCCCGGCCACCACTTGGCTGCAGCCCCAGCCGGCCCCGGGTGCCCGACCGCCAAGCATTGGGTGCCCTGCCAAACGCCCAGCCGCAGCCTGGGCAGCACCCCGGGTGTCCGGCCCCAATGCCCCAGGTGCCCGGCCTCCTGCCTGGGCCGGCCCAGCATGCCTCCGGGTGCCCGGGCCACTACCCCCGGGTGCCCGGCCTCCCCATCTGGCGCTGGAGATGCCCCACCGGGTGCCCGGGCCGCCACACCCCGGTGCCCGGCCCAGCTGCTGGAGCAGCCCAGCACCGCCCGGGTGCCCAGGCCACCAACCCCGGGTGCCCGGTGTCGGTGTTAAAACCGGCGGATCTCGGGTAGGGGGTCCCGATCTGTGCATCTTAGGCTGATGGTAACAGGAAGCGAGGGACACAATGTTTACCCAGGTTCGGGCCCTCTCGATGGAGGTAAAACCCTACTTCCTGCTTGATTAATATTGAAGATATGAGTAGTACAAGAGTAGATCTACCACGAGATCGTAGAGGCTAAACCCTAGAAGCTAGCCTATGATGATTATGATTGTAATTGTGATCGGCCTTCTAAGGACCAACCTCTCTGGTTTATATAGACACCGGAGAGGGCTAGGGTTTACATGGAGTCGGTTACAAGGAAGGAAACACAATATCCGGATCGCCAAGCTTGTCTTCCACGCAAAGGAGAGTCCCATCCGGACACGGAACAGAATCTTGAGTCTTGTATCTTCACGCTTCAATAGTCCGGACGGTGTATATAGTCCGGCTGTCCGGATACCCCCTAATCTAGGACTCCCTCAGTAGCCCCTGAACCAGGCTTCAATGACGATGAGTTCGGCGCGCAGTCTTGTTTTCGGCATTGCAAGGCGGGTTCCATCTTCGAATACTCCAAAAGTACCTGTTACGACGAATAGTATCCGGCTCCCCATCAATGTTGTACTCCTCGGCTTCAGCGTCTCAATAATGACCATCTCCACATGTCGAGCGAATGCGAGGAGCCGAGGTATTTTTGCATTTGCCACCTTCAATCCTTTAGGGTGACCGTCTATTTGAAGAGATGGGGATTCCTAGATCCAAACCTCACTCTCCCCCCTTGAGCAAGCATCCAACAGAGTGCCCCTGAAAAAACCATTCCAACATGGCCGGTCGTTGCAGCTCTTCTGCTCGTTCTCCCCGCTCCAAACCGGGGGATTGGGAAGAGTGTTCAGTTCCCCATAGCCGTTTGATAGAGTTACAAACCCAAGGGTTTCTCCCACCTGCGTTCATGGTCCCCGTTCGAGTCGGAATAGCCACTTATAACGGAGGGGGACAAGCTGAGGGATGTCCTAATCCATCTCCAGAGGAGCGAATATGCCTCATCCCGCATCTACTAAGGGGCGTCGGGTTTCCCATCCACCAGTTCCTTCGCGGGCTCCTAGAGTTCTACGGCCTCCAGCTGCACAACCTTACCCCTGCCTCCGTACTACACATAGCAGGGTGCGTTGCCCTTTGCGAGCTATTTTTAGGCTGCGAGCCTCACTTTGGTTTATGGAAAAAGTTGTTCTGCATTGTCCCCCGCAACCAGGGGGATCCCTACGTCAAGTGGGTGGGGCCGAAGTATGGCACATTGCCGAGACCGGATACCTATCCGGCACTCCCAAGAAGGCACCAGAGAACTGGCCTTCGGAGTGGTTTTATATTGACGATGTTCCCCTTCTCGATCCAGTCCGGACGGGTCTCCCCAAGTTCAGTGACGTCCCTCCGAGGGCACGTCTAAGCTGGCGCCCCCGGGGCCCCCAAGAGGAGGATACCAGGGAAATACACTTCCTGATGAGCAGGATAAAATTACTGGCCAAGTCTGGACTAACGATAGTCGAGGTTATGGCAATATGCATAATACGGGGGGTGCAACCACTTCAATATCGGGGGAAGCCCATGTGGCACTTCAACGGGGAAGATGATGCCACCCGTTGTGGCCATAAGGTTCAGGACTCCGCTACTGCCCTGGCAAGGATATTGTCTGATTTATACAAAGAAGAAGAGGAAGAATTCCTCCACATTAAACCGCGGGACGGATTCTCCATGTACAACCCCCCAAACTGGGTAAGTCGTCATTCTTTTCCCCGCTTCACTCATTGTAGCGTTCTTCGCTAAGATTACCTGCCTTGACTTCCGAACAGGAACTGAGGAGGGCCGTAGAAGGAATTTCCGACCCTTCCCCGCAGCCAGAGGACCCCGGAAGTGCCCTAGATCCAGGACTCGAAGAAGATCCGGATATTACCATGGAGCTTGTCAATGGGACATTTTATCAAGCGAGTTGTGATGGCGCCTCAGTGGCCATTATTATCAACTATCCCGGACCGCTACCTACGTCGCGTGTAAGCCAAGCCGAAAAACCCTATCCTCCGAAGAGGACTCCCATCGAATGTCATGCCTTACCCTTGAAGTATCGTGTTTTTTACAGAGACGACGGTCGGAGCGCGGGACCGAGCCCCTAGGGACCCGTCGGCCACGGGCGTCCAGATCGGGCAAGATCAAGAGGAAGGCGGTAAGGGTCGACACGCCGCTACAGAGGTAAGGCAAAAAACATGTCCTGCGATTATGGTATTTGAAGTATAACAGCGCCCTTTGTGTCCTGGCAGGAAGAGGAGCAGTCGGACTATATCCAGGGATCCCGCCAATTATGCCTCCACCAGCCGGATTCCAGAAACGGCTTCGAGAGCGGAGGTGGACAGGGGGCCGATGCCGCATAGTTCTCCGACAGAGGACGCGGATATGCTCTCGGCCACGAACTCCGAAGTAGAGAGCACCATGAATCACCGGCGCCGACGGGCCGTGCTTTGGAACAACATCTTTTCCGAAGAGGCATTTAATGCCTTCAATTCGGGAGACACATACATCCGAGCTGCTCAAGACGGGATTGCCTGAGCGACGAACTAGTATACCAAAGATATACGGGTAAAAAATTTTGATAAGCATGTATAGCAGTAGCCCCTGAGACTTGAAATGGTTGGAACAACTGTTTTAAGGATCAATTTATGCACAGGTCCTTGTAGATAAGAATGAACAATTGGCTCGGGAGCTAGAGGAATGCAAGGCCCAGCTGAGGGACACGGTTGCCAAGTTAGAGGGATCCCAGAAGGCCTCATCTGGTAACATTTGTCTTAATTGCATGAAGATGCACCAGTTAGTAAATGGTTGGTATAATAAGTCTAACAGAGAGTTTTGTAGACAATCCCGGGGTGAATCCGGGGGGCGTAAGAGATGATGACTCGCATCTCAAAAGGCAGCTAAAGGCTAGCGAGCGCATTCTTACGCAAGTTAGGTAGGAGAAGAACAATCTTCAAGATGCCAATGTCCGGCTGGACGTAGAATTAAAAGACGTCCGCGCCCAGCTGGCGGACTCCATGAAGGAGAACAAAAGGCTTCGACGCGACATTTATGGTGAGTGCCTAAACGAACTGTATGATAGTTCAGCGAGGAAGTATATTGAAAGAATTTTGCTTGCAGGAATGTTAATGGGTCGCCCTAAGGAGGAGATGCCCTCATCTGCAAGTGATGTACTGCAAGACCTCTCGCAACTGCACGAGCGAACTCGGCAAGTGATGCAGGGTGTTGCTCAGGTCTTATGGCCATCAAGCTTACTGCCAAATGGCATGGGGGAGCTTGTGGATATGCTTCAAGGAGCACGGCGGTGCTTACGATGAAGAGAAGCCTGGGCTATGGTGAAGACGCACTACACCAAGTTGGACCCGAACCATATGGCCGAAGTAGGACCGGCGGGGCCCGATGGGCAAGAAATTCCCGTGAGTATGGTATATGACCAGGTAGCGTTAGCCGCCAAATATTCTCAACATGATTGTAAGCTAGATAGCCTGTTGGATGGTATAGAGGAGGAATATAGTCAGTCCAAGTGACTGTGTAATTCAATGGACGTAATTAGTCACTAGCCGGATTAAAATCATTTGTCATGGCGGACCTTTTCGCTTCAGCCCCCGGATCCTACAGTCCGGGGTGTGTCCGAATACCCACTCAGTTATACAAAACTGGGGTATGCATGGAAACCAGGCGTAGGGGTCATAAGTGCTTGAATAGACAAGTACCCAGCTAGCTATGTTATATTACATGGATAGTAAGAAACATCTTCCAGGGAGAATAGTTCCGTTAGGAGTTCCTTTCCCTGGGTACGCATGCGACAATGCACATGTCCGGACTACGAACAATGGCGCGCGATACAAGACTTCTGGGGATTTACGTTGTAATAAACGAATACATCTTTTGTTCACCGACCGAATATTCTCTTAAGGAAACTAGGTTTCGGCTTCACCCAGTCCGAGGTACACATCCGGCTGAACCGGCAGTAACAATCGCAGAGGTGCTCCCCTTATGCCCTAGCCGAATTAACGGAAACGTAGGGCATAAACACAGGAGCCAGGCAACCTAGCTTGGCCACATCTTAAGTCATATCGATGCATATAATGGTGAAGAAAAGGCACATATGAAAAAAGAAACACATATGTGATGGGCAAAAAGCCATTTGAGTAATTATTTTTAGCTTCCGTATAGGAAGCCCCCAGGTATTTCTTACACATATAGTGCAGCCGGAGTGATCCGGGAGTCCGTACTGTATGAAATACTTTGTGTGAAGAGGAAAAAGGTCGAGAAAGGAAAAGGGGTGGAGCATAATTAAAAAGGAGGGGTAAGGAGACGAACACTGAGTTCGGCGTTAGGCGTAGAATCTCCGGAGTCTGGCCGCGTTCCATGGATTCGGCTCGAGTCTGTTATCGGATGCATTACGTAAGCGGTACGCCCCTCCAGTGAGAACTTTGTCAATGATGAAGGGACCTTCCCACTTGGGTTTGAGCTTGTCCTTCTTCCTCTCTGGTAGGCGTAGAACGAGCTCGCCAATATTGTAAGTTTTGGACCGCACTTCTCTGCTTTGATATCGTCGAGCCTGCTGCTGATAGAATGCGGAGCAAGCTTTTGCGATGTCGCGCTCCTCCTCCAGGGCATCCAAGTTATCCAGCCGATCTAACTCGGCTTCCTTCTCTTCGTACATGTGTACGCGTGGCGAATCATGTATTATGTCGCAGGGTAGTACCGCTTCTACGCCGTATACCATAAAAATGGTGTATATCTGGTGGTGCGATTCGGCGTGGTCCGCAGCCCCTAGAGTACGGAGTCGAGCTCTTCGACCCAGTGCGTATCCGACTCTGTCAAGGATCGCACTAGTCTAGGTTTGATGCCGCTCATGATGAGACCATTTGCCCGCTCTACCTGGCCGTTTGTTTGGGGATGGTAGACGGAAGCGTAATCAAGCTTAATGCCCATTTTTCCGCACCAAGTTTTCACTTCATCGGCTGTGAAATTTGAGCCATTATCAGTGATGATGCTGTGGGGGACACCGTATCAGTGTACGACCCCGGATATGAAGTCTATTACTGGTTCGGATTCGGCCGTTTGACTGGTTTGGCTTCTATCCATTTGGTGAACTTGTCCACCATGACCAATAAGTATTTTTTCTTATGGCTTCCCCCTTTAAGAGGTCCGACCATATCCAGCCCCCAGACCACGAAGGGCCAAGTTGTGGGGATTGTTTGGAGAGCAGTAGGGGCATATGACTTTGATTGGCAAAGAGCTGGCAACCGACGCAATGTTGGACAAGGTCCTATGCGTCTGCTTGGGCCGTCGACCAATAGAAGCCCGTACGGAAGGCCTTGCTGACTAGTGCTCGAGCCGCGGCGTGGTGCCCGCCCAGTCCGGCATGGATTTCAGCCAAGAGCTGCCGCCCTTCCTCTTCGGAGATGCATCTTTGGAGCACTCCGGTAGCACTTTTCTTGTAGAGTTCCCCTTCGTGGACTTTGTAAGCTTTAGAACGTCGGACGATGTAGCGTGCTTCATTTTGATCTTCGCGGAGCTCCTGCCTATTTAGGTAGGCCAAGAAAGGCTCAGTCCACGAGGCGATTACGGCCATGATTTTGTTGGCCGAAGATGTTATTTCGGTGGCAGAGCCTCCGACGATTGTGTCTGATGGTTTGGAATCTGGGGGCGTGTTCGGATCCGTGCTAGTATTGCCGGACTCCCCTTCCCATACTACTGATGGCTTGAACAACCTTTCCAGGAATATATTAGGTGGGACAGGGTCGCGTTTAGCACCGATGCGGGCGAGGACGTCCGCCGCTTGATTGTTTTCTCGAGCCACATGGTGGAATTCGAGCCCCTCGAACCAAGCTGACATTTTGAGGACGGCATTGTGGTAGGCCACCATTTTCGGATCCTTGGCATCAAAGTCTCCATTTATTTGTGATATTGTGAGGTTCGAATCCCCGCGCACTTCTAGGCGTTGGATGCCCATAGAGACTGCCATCCGAAGAACGTGCAACAGGGCCTCATATTCGGCTGCATTGTTGGAGTCTGTGTATAATATTTGGAGGACGTACTAGACCGTGTCTCCGGTGGGAGACGTTAGGACTACACCTGCTCCCAATCCGACCAGCATTTTAGGGCCGTCGAAGTGCATGATCCAGTTGGAGTACGCGCCGTACTCTTTAGGGAGTTTGGCTTCTGTCCATTCGGCGACGAAGTTAGCCAGTACATGCGACTTGATGGCCCGTCGTGGTTTGTATATTATGTCGAACGGAAGGAGCTCAATAGCCCATTTAGCAATCCGGCCCGTAGTGTCGCGGTTATTTAGTATGTCATTGAGTGGTACTTCGGAGGCCACCGTAATCGAACACTCTTGAAAGTAGTGTCGCAGCTTCCGGGATGCCATGAAGACCGCGTATGCTATTTTTTGATGGTGTGGGTATCGGGATTTGCATGGGTTGAGGACCGTGGATACGTAATAAACCGGCTTTTGGAGCAGGAATTTGTATCCGTCAACCTCTCGTTCAACGACGAGCACTGTGCTTACAACGTGATGTGTTGCAGCTATGTACAGTAGCATAGGCTCGCCGATATTCGGCGCTGTTAGGACTGGATTACTGGATAGTAAGGTCTTTATTTCATTGAGTCCAGCCGCGGCCGCATCCGTCCACATGAAGTGTTCGGTGCGCCAAAGGAGGCGGTAAAGAGGTAATGCCTTTTCTCCTAACCTGGAGATAAAGCGGCTCAAAGCGGCCACGCATCCAGCTAGTTTCTGGATGTGCTTGAGGTCTGTTGGTATAGCCAACTGCGACAGAGCTCGGATTTTTGCCGGATTCGCTTCAATTCCTCTATTGGAAACAATGAAGCCCAACAGTTTCCCCGAGGGGACGCTGAAAACGCATTTTTCCGGATTTAGCTTGATGTCGTAGGTCCGGAGGTTATAGAATGTAAGCCTCAAGTCATCTATTAGGGTTTCGACGTGTCTTGTTTTTATGACCACGTCGTACACATATGCCTCCACTGTTTTGCCGATTTGCTTTTCCAGACATGTTTGAATCATGTGTTGATAGGTTGCGCCGGCATTCTTAAGCCCGAAAGGCATAGTGTTGAAGCAAAAAGGGCCATATGGCGTTATGAAAGCTGTTGCAGCTTGGTCAGACTCTGCCATCTTTATTTGGTGGTATCCAGAGTATGCGTCGAGGAAACACAGCGAGTCGTGTCCCGCTGTGGCATCGATGATTTGATCGATGCGAGGGAGGGGAAAGGGATCCTTGGGGCAAGCCTTGTTGAGGTCTTTGAAGTCGACGCATAGGCGCCAGGATTTGTTCTTCTTTGGTACCATTACCAAATTTGCCAGCCAATCCGGATGTTTGATATCTCTGATGAATCCGGCCTTAAGTAGCTTGGCTAGCTCTTCCCCCATTGCTTGTCATTTGGGCTCTGAGAATCGCCTTAGGGTCTGTTTGACAGGTTTGTATCCCTTTAGTATGTTAAGGCTATGTTCGGCCAGTCTACGTGGGATGCCCGGCATGTCCGATGGGTGCCAGGCGAAAATGTCCCAATTCTCGCATAAGAAGTCTCGTAATGCGGCGTCCATTGCGGGGCTCAACTGTGTCCCGATGGAAGCTGTCTTCGTGGGGTCCGTTGGATGGACTTGGAATTTGACTATCTCGTCCGCGGGCTTAAATGAGGTGGACTTGGGTCGCTTGTCGAGTATCACGTCGTCCCTGTCCACGGTGGCCCGTAGTGTTGTTAATTCTTCGACTGCTAGGGCTTCGGATAATGCTTCTAGGGCTAGTGTTGCGGTTTTGTTTTCGGCGTGAAGTGCGACGTCCGGATCACTGGCTAGAGTGATGATTCCATTGGGTCCGGGCATTTTAAGCTTCATGTACCCGTAATGGGGTATATCTTGAAAGCTTGTAAACGCGTCCCGCCCTAGAAGGGTGTGGTATCCGCTGCTAAAAGGAGCCACTTGGAATGTGATTTCATTGGACCTATAATTCTCCGGGGTGCCTAATACCACATCGAGTGTGATTTTTCCCGCACACCGCGCTTCCCGACTAGGAATAATTCCTCTGAAGGTTGTGCCGCTTTGTTCAATGCGGCTTTTATCAATTTCCATCTTGTTGAGTGTTTCTTCATAGATCAAATTTAATCCGCTTCCGCCGTCCATGAGCACTTTGGTGAGCCGAAAGCCATCCACGATTGGGCTAAGGACCAGAGCGGCTGGTGCCCGGACAGTCTGGAATCGAGGTTCATCACTGGCATTGAAAGTTATCGCAGTGTCGTTCCAGGGGTTTATTTTTGCCACGTGGCAAATTTCAGTGGAGCTTTGATGGGCTCGCTTGCGCCTATTGTTTGAGGTAAAAGTCTCGAAGACTGTTAGTACCGTATTGTGTTCGTTGGCAGGATGTTGTTCTGCTTTATGGCTTGCAAGAAGATCCTCGCCACTTTTTGTGACCTGCCAGAGTATCCAACATGCCCTAAGGCTATGAGTTGGTATTGTGCCCGGAGTACTGTGGAGCTTCCATGCCCTATTGAGCCATTCTTCCAATACGGTTCCCCGCCCTGGGGTGGGCTTTGGTTTCTCGGGGATTGGGTCGGCCGACTTACAAGAGTTCGCCCGTTTAGTTCGGACAAAGGTTTGGTTGAGAGCAGGACTATCCCAAAATTCTGTTTGGGTTTTCCAGGCGCTTTCCATCGCACAGTACTTCTGTACTATGGTTGCCAAGTCTGCAAAGTGTACTATGTCACGGCGACTTATAGCATTAAGGATTCCTTTGTTTGTGTAGTTTTTACAGAAAAGGGGGACTACATCCTCCTCGCAGCAGTCCTTGACCTTGTTTAGCACAAGGAGGAATCTGGCCCAGTAATGATGTACTGTCTCCTGGGGCTCTTGCCTGATATGGGAGAGACGGTTTAAGTCCGGGTGCGCGGCATTTGTTGAGTCCGGATTCTGATCCGGTCCAACACCCAGGGGCATGGGAGCCTCCATGTTCGATGGCTCGGGATCTGGGGCGTTGCCCAATTTCTCCGGCCCAGTGCTCGGTTCTAAGTCCGGGACCCGGGTCATGTCTTCCCTTGGGAGGGTGTCCGGCTCACGGAGCTTGGTGATCCGGACATAATTCGTCCCCAAAATTGAGGGATAATCCACGTGTGGTTCTTCCACTACCGCTATCTCATGGATGGCCGGCGGGGATTTAATATCCCTTTGGTCGGGTTTAAGCCCAATCCGGTCATAGTCCGTAGCGACTCCCAGAGCGGCGATGCGATCCAATAGCTCATTAAGGGAGGAGAGCTCTATCGGATCCATCTGTTCGTCGAGTTCCGAATTGATGCGAAGGTTATGAGTGATGACCCGAGAGGCCATCGTCGGCACGACGGCCGATGGGGCGGCCATGACGAAGCCGCCAAGTCGAAGAGTTTGGCCTATGGCTAGAGCTCCCCCAGAGGTAATGTTGTCTTTGACGAAGAGACGAGCCCTCGAGCCTTGCAGCAACGACACAGAGGAACTCTCAATGAAAGCACCAATGTCGGTGTCAAAACCGGCGGATCTCGGGTAGGGGGTCCCGATCTGTGCGTCTTAGGCTGATGGTAACAGGAAGCGAGGGACACAATGTTTACCCGGGTTCGGGCCCTCTCGAGGGAGGTAAAACCCTACTTCCAGCTTGATTAATATTGAAGATATGAGTAGTACAAGAGTAGATCTACCACGAGATCGTAGAGGCTAAACCCTAGAAGCTAGCCTATGATGATTATGATTGTAATTGTGATCGTCCTTCTAAGGACCAACCTCTCCGGTTTATATAGACACCGGAGAGGGCTGGGGTTTACATGGAGTCGGTTACAAGGAAACACAATATCCGGATCACCAAGCTTGTCTTCCACGCAAAGGAGAGTCACATCCGGACACGGAACGGAATCTTGAGTCTTGTATATTCACGCTTCAATAGTCCGGACGATGTATATAGTCCGGCTGTCAGGATACCCCCTAATCCAGGACTCCCTCACCCGGCCCGTCCTACAGGCGCAGCCCGACGCATCCCTGTCCACCCCAGGTGCCCGGGCCTCACACCCCCGGGTGCCCGGACCTCTTTGAGGGCCTGCGTGCCTTTTTGGGCTTTGGCCCTTGTGTCCCTCTCCCCCTCTTATTTCATCCCTAGACTATAAGTACCCCCCACCTAGCTCATTAGAGAGGGTAGCAAAGTATTTGATAGACAAATAGAGAGCTTTGCTCATCTTCCTCCCCATGGAGATCATGACCTCCTAAGGGAGAAGATCCACTTGTGGATATCAAGGCCTCCTCTTGGAGAAGGATCCCCATCATAGGATCATCAAGACCTCTCTCCTCATAGGATTGGGATGAACTAGTACCTTGTGTATTTCCTTTGTTGTCCTTGGATTCATTGTGACCTCTTGTGTATTCTTGGATCTAGCATATCTGTGATTGGATCTAGTCAATTTGAGTGTTTTCCCTCTCTTGTGTTCTTCGTGTTCTTCGTGTTCTTGGGGATTTCCCCTCCAATTTGTGAAAGATCTCCACATAGGGTTCCACCCTACAACACCAAGCAATTGTTTCATACTTTAGTATTCTCAAACTTCTTCAACTTTCACGCAATACATGAGTGTGAGCCCTAGACATAGCACTATATGTGGAATAGAATGGTGGTTGTGGAGAAGACAAAAAGATGAGAAGATAGTCTCACATCAACTAGGCGTATCAACGGGCTATGGAGATGCACATTAATAGATATCAATGTGAGTGAGTAGGGATTGCCATGCAACGGATGCACTAGAGCTATAAGTGTATGAAAGCTCAACAAAAGAAACTAAGTGGGTGTGCATCCAACTCACTTGCTCACGAAGACCTAGGGCATTTTGAGGAAGCCCATCATTGGAAAATACAAGCCAAGTTCTATAATGAAATTTCCCACTAGTATATGAAAGCGACAACATAGGAGACTCTCTATCATGAAGATCATGGTGCTACTTTGAAGCACAAGTGTGGTAAAAGGATAGTAGCATTGTCCCTTCTCTCTTTTTCTCTCATTTTTTCTTTTCTTTTTTTCTTTTTTTATTTGGCCTTTCTCTTTTTTTATTTGGCCTTTCTCTTTTTTTTTATAAAGTCCAAAGTCTCATCCCGACTTGTGGGGGAATCATAGTCTCCATCATCCTTTCCTCACTTGGGACAATGCTCTAATAATGAAGACCATCACACTTTTATTTACTTACAACTCAAGATTACAACTCGATACTTAGAACAAAATATGACTCTATATGAATGCCTCCGGCGGTGTACCGGGATATGCAATGAATCAAGAGTGACATGTATGGAAGAATTATGAAGGTGGCTTTGCCACAAATACAATGTCTACTACATGATCATGCAAGGAGCAATATGACAATGATGATGTGTGTCATAATAAATGGAACGGTAGAAAGTTACATGGCAATATATCTCGGAATGGCTATGGAAATGCCATAATAGGTAGGTACGGTGGATGTTTTGAGCAAGGTATATGGTGGGTGTATGGTACCGGCGAAAGTTGCGCGGCACAAGAGAGGCTAGCAATGGTGGAAAGGTGAGAGTGTGTATAATCCATGGACTCAACATTAGTCATAAAGAACTCATATACTTATTGCAAAAATCTACAAGTCATTGAAAACGAAGTACTACGCGCATGCTCCTAGGGGGGTAGATTGGTAGGAAAAGACCATTGCTCGTCCCGACCGCCACTCATAAGGAAGACAATCAATAAATAAAGTGTGCTCCAACTTCATCACAAAGCGGTTCACCATACGTGCATGCTACGGGAATCACAAACTTCAACACAAGTATTCCTCAAATTCATAATTACTCCACTAGAATGACTCTAATATCACCATCCTCATATCTCAAAACAATTATCAAGCATCAAATTGATCATAGCATCCAATTCACTTTCTATGATAGTTTTTATTATACCCAACTTGGATGCCCATCATTCTAGGACCAATTTTATAACCATAGAAAATAACATGCTGTTATATAAGACTCTCAAAATGATATAAGTGAAGCATGAGAGATCAACAATTTCTACAAAATTAAACCACCGTCATGCTCTAAAAGATATAAGTGAAGCACTAGAGCAAAAATTATCTAGCTCAAAAGATATAAGTGAAGCACATAGAGTATTCTAATAAATTCCAAATCAAGTATGTCTCTCCCAAAAGGTGTGTACAGCAAGGATGATTGTGGTAAACTGAAAATCAAAGACTCATATCATACAAGACGCTCCAAGCAAAACACATATCATGTGGCAAAAAAAATATAGCTCCAAGTAAAGTTACCGATAAACGAAGACGAAAGAGGCGATGCCTTCCGTGGCATCCCCAAGCTTAGGCTTTTGGTTGTCCTTGAATATCTTGGGGTGCCATGGGTATCCCCAAGCTTAGGCTCTTTCCACTCCTTATTCCATAGTCCATCAAATCTTTACCCAAAACTTGAAAACTTCACAACACAAAACTCAGCAGGAAATCTCATAAGCTCCGTTAGTGCAAGAAAGAAAAATCACCACATAAGGTACTGTAATGAACTCATTCTTTATTTATATTTGTGTTAAACCTACTGTATTCCAACTTATCTATGGTTCATACCCCCGATACTAGCCATAGATGCATCAAAATAAGCAAACAACACACGAAAAACAGAATCTGTCAAAAACAGAACAGTCTGTAGCAATCTGTAACTTTCGAATACTTCTGGAACTCTAAAAATCCTACCAAAATAGGAAGTCCCGGGCAATTTATCTATTGATCTACTGCAAAAAAATCAACACAAAAGCACGCTTATGTGATTTATTAAAATTATTCTCGTGCGCACAAAAGTTTCTGTTTTTCAGCAGAATCAAATTAACTATCACCGTAGGTTATCCTATAGGTTCTACTTGGCACAAACACTAATTAAAACATAAAACCACATCTAAACAGAAGCTAGATGAAATATTTATTACTAAACATAATAAAAAAGCAAGAAAGAAAAATAAAATTGGGTTGCCTCCCAACAAGCGCTATCGTTTAACGCCCCTAGCTAGGCATAAAAGCGAGAATAGATCTAAGTATTGCCATCTTTGGCATTCAATTTTTCAATAGAGCACTTATAACTTTTAGGAGTTTCTTTATTTTTAGAAATGATTAAACTCCTAGGCAAGAAATCAAGAAATTCATTCGAAGCAAAAGGTCCTTTATGATAGAGAGACAATTGGGGTGAACACTTATTGATTTGAGATCCGCATTTTCCTAACTAGAAGATTCACCCTTATTTTTAGGAACATAAATAAATTTGGCAGTTTTGGTAGGAGGAGTTGGAGTATTTTTCACGGATGAAAAGGCCGACCCTAAGTTGGTAATAATATCCTCAAGTTTACCGATTCTCGTAGAATCTAGACCTATTCTTTCGTTAACTATAGGTTCTTTCTCTTTAAAAAAATTCAAAGTAACTCCAACCCTAGATCCATATTGGGTAATTTGGTTATGGATCTTTTTATCCAAATTTTCAATCAACTCAACAGTGGCAACTTTATTTTCAATAATTTCAAGCCTTTGCATCACATGTTCCAAAGTTAAAACAGTTCCATTAACCAAAAGAGGTGGTGGGCCAAACAAATCTAACATAGCATTATGAGCATAAAAAGTATGGCTACCCAAGAAATCCCCTCCGGTAATGGTATCAAGAATGCATCTATTCCAAGGGGTAATGCCTACATAAAAATTGCGAAGAAGGACGGAAGTAGAAAGCTTCCTAGTAGATCTATTTTGAGCATTGCAAATTCTATGCCAAGCATCTTTTAGATATTCTCCCCCCCCCCCCTTTGTTTAAAATTGAGAACTTCATGCTCGGGAGTAATAACGAGGATAGGAGGACTAGCCATGACGACAAGATAAACAATCTAACACACGAGCACACAAGAGGCAAGCAAAAGAGAGAGGAGAATGGGAAAGAGAGGGCGAATAAAACGGGAAGGGTGAAGTAGGGGAGAGGAAAACGAGAGGCAAATGGCAAATAATGTAATGCGAGGGAGATGAGTTTGTGATGGGTACTTGGTATGTCTTGACTTGAGCGAATACCTCCCCGGCAACGGCGCCAGAAATCCTTCTTGCTACCTCTTGAGCACTGCCTTGGTTTTCCCTTGAAAAGGAAAGGGTGATGCAGCAAAGTAGCGTAAGTATTTCCCTCAGTTTTTGAGAACCAAGGTATCAATCCAGTAGGAGGCTCCTCAAAAGTCCTTCGTACCTACACAAACAAACAAGAACCTCGCAACCAATGTGATAAAGGGGTTGTCAATCCCTTCACGGTAACTTGCGAAAGTGAGATCTGATAGAGATAATAAGATAAGATAAATATTTTTGGTATTTGTATGATATAGATTGGAAAGTAAAGATGCAAATAAAAGTAGATGGAAAACTTATATGATAAAAGATAGACCTTGGGGCCATAGGTTTCACTAGTGGCTTCTCTCAAGAAAGCATAAGTATTACGGTGGGTGAACAAATTACTGTTGAGCAATTGATAGAAAAGTGCATAGTTATGATTATCTAGGCATGATCATGTATATAGGCATCACGTCCGCAACAAGTAGATCGAAACGATTCTTCATCTACTACTATTACTCCACACATCGACCGACTCCTGCCTACATCTAGAGTATTAAGTTCATAAGAACAGAGTAACGCATTAAGAAAGATGACATGATGTAGAGGGATAAACTCAAGCAATATGATATAAACCCCATCTTTTTATCCTCGATGGCAACAATACAATACGTGCCTTGCTGCCCCTGCTGTCACTAGGAAAGGACACCGCAAGATTGAACCCAAAGCTAAGCACTTCTCCTATTGCAAGAAAGATCAATCTAGTAGGCCAAACCAAACTGATAATTTGAAGAGACTTGCAAAGATAACCAATCACACATAAAAGAATTCAGAGAAGATTCAATTATCTCTCATAGATAAACTTGATCATAAACCCACAATTCATCGGATCTCGACAAACACACCGCAAAAAGAGTTACATCGAATAGATCTCCAAGAAGATCGAGGAGAACTTTGTATTGAGATTCAAAGAGAGAGAAGAAGCCATCTAGCTAATAACTATGGACCCGAAGGTCTGTGGTAAACTACCCACAACTCATCGGAGAGGCCTTGGAGATGATGTAGAGGCCCTCCATGGTCGATTCCCCCTCCGGCGGAGCACTAGCGAAAGCTCCAAGATGGGATCTCGCGGATACAGAAGGTTGTGGCGGTGGAATTAGGTTTTCGTGGTGCTCCTAGATGTTCTCGAGGTACGTGGGTATATATATATAGGAGGAAGAAGTAGGTCGGTGGATCCACAAGGGTGGGGGCGCGCCCACCCCCCTAGGGCGCGCCGGGCACCCTCGGGGCCCCTCGTTTGCTGCTTGACGTCCACTCCAAGTCTCCTGGGTTGCATTTGTTCCAAAAAGATCGCTCCCGAAGGTTTCATCCCGTTTGGACTCCGTTTGGTATTCCTTTTCTTTGAAACACTGAAATAGGCAAAGAAACAACAATTCGGGCTGGGCCTCCGGTTAGTAGGTTAGTCCCAAAAATGATATAAAAGTGTAGAGTAAAGCCCATAAACATCCAAAATAGGTAATATAATAGCATGGAACAATCAAAAATCATAGATATGTTGGAGACGTATCAATGAACACCCTTAGAAGACACAACGAAACCTGAAAAAACAAGCTCATCAACACCAAAAATGCATTTATCCATATTAGCATAAAGGTGCTCTTTCCTAAGGGTTTGCAACATGGTTCTAAGATGGGTGACATGATCTTTGAGGGATTTGCTAAAGACAAGAATATCGTCAAAGTAGACCACAACAAATACACCAATATAGGGTCAAAGAACAAAATGCGTGACTCACATGAAAGTACCGGGTGCTTCGGATAAGCCCATTGGCATAACAAGCCATTCATATAAGCCAAATTTGGTCTTAAATGCGGTTTTCCATTCATCACCTTCTTGGATGCGTATTTGATAGTAGCCACTCTTAGGAACAATCTTAGAGAAAATGGTGGCTCTGCTAAGCTCATCAAGCATATCATCTAGGCATGGAATAGGGTAACGACATCTAATGGTGATAGAATTGATGGCACGGCAATCGGAACACATGCGATAAGTACCGTCTTTCTTTGGAACAAGGATAACCGGAACGGCACAAGGGCTCATGCTTTCACGTACATGACCGTTGTCGATGAGTTGTTGTACTTGCCGTTGGATCTCCGTAGTTTCCTCAGGGTTGACGCGGTAGGGAGCCTTGTTAGGTAGAGGTGCTCTGGGGATGAGGTCGATTCGGTGCTCAATGCCTTGTAGTGGAGGTAGACCCGAAGGTAGGTTGTCGGGGAAAACATCTTGGAATTCCTGCAAAAGAGAAGACAACACTAAAGGTAGATTGTGAGAGGTGTTAGTTTTTGGTGCCTCGTCCTTGCACAAAAGGACATAGTGCATAACACTTGATGGGTTCGCACACACTTCTCTCATCTCACTTTTGGTTGCAAATAGGACTAAGTTTTTCTTGTCGCTCATCGTGGAGGCACTCAATTTTGGCTTGTGGCGCTCACTCTCTTTTGGGTGGGTCAATCTCTCACTCTTTTCTCCATGATGGGTGGCTTGCTTGTCGGCGATCACTTGACTTGGAGGCATAGGTTGTAGCACATATTCCTTTCCCTTCATCTTGAAGCTATAGTGATTGGTACATCCGTTGTGGATGACGCCTCGGTCAAATTGCCATGGTCGACCAAGAAGGAGGTGGCAAACGGACATAGGGATGACATCACACTCCAAAGTGTCTTCATATGCTCCTATCTAGAAAGAAACTTGTACCGTATGCTCGAATTGGATAGTGCCGGAATCGCTTAGCCATTGAACCTTATAGGGGTGCGGGTTCTTCATCTTGACCAATTGGAGCTTGGAGCATAGTTCTTCACTTGCCAAGTTATGGCAACTACCTCCATCGATGATGACCTTGACGGACCTTCCATTGATGTCGGCCTTGGTGTGGAAGATATGGCATCTTTGGTCTTCATCTTGTTGATGTTGAAGAGTCAAGACTTTGGAGACAACGAGAGCGGGGCTCGAATCCTCATCACAAAAGACTTGATCATCTTCATATTTGTTCACGCGTCGGTGCATGGCCACTTGCTCAAGAGCTTCCATTTCCTCTTCACTCATGGAGTCATAGGTTCCATCGTCGTTGAGGATCATGGTACACTTGTTGGTACACTCAAAGGACTTGTGGCCTTGGCCGCCGCATGTGAAACACTTGATGGAACTTGTCTTGACAGTCTCATCGGTTGGAGTCAATGATGAAGCTCGCGGCTTGAAGTTGCTTGTAGTAGGAGGACGACTTGAGGTGATCGAAGTTTTCTTGTAACTCGACTTGTCGCTGTTGCTTGTAGGTGGCTTGGTTGAGGTAGAAGTTGTTGGAGTCATTGAAGCTTGGGTGTTGGAGAAGCCATAGCTCTTCGAAGAGTACTTGGTGTACTTGAAGTCATCTTGCACTTGAAGTTCTGCTTTGGTAGCTTGATGCACTAGCTCAATGAGGTTGGAGTAGGGTTGGAAGTCAGCAATCTTCATGATGTGATGATTGAGGCCATTCAAGAAACGGGCCATAGTTTGTTCATCATCTTCCGTGACATTGGCTCTTATCATGGCAGTCTCCATTTCCTTGTAGTATTCTTCAATGCTCTTTGTTCCTTGTTTAAGGAGTTGGAGTTTCTTGAAGAGGTCGCGGTTGTAGTATGTTGGCACGAAGCATGCTCGCATGACATCCTTCATTTGATCCCATGTGGTGATTGGTGGTTCACCTCTTGCCTCTCGGCGTTCAAGGACTTGTTCCCACCATATGAGCACGTAGTCTTGGAACTCAAGGGATGCCATAGCGATCTTCTTCTCTTCCTCATAGTTGTGCAAACGACGGATCTTGTCGACCTTCAATGCCCATGAAAGATACTCTTCGGGATCATTGCTTCCATTGAACTTGGGCATGGTGAACTTGAGCTTGCCATAGTGTTGCTCTTCATCCTGTTGGGGTTGAGGGTGATGATGACGCCCTTGATGTGGAGGATTATCAACCTCATATTGCTCTTGGCATGGAGGATTTCCATAGTCATCATGCTCTTGATGAACTTGAGGTTGTGGAGGATCTTGTCGAGCTTGTGGAGGGGCTTGAGGAAATTGACGATGCACTCTTGCTTGGTAGTTTCACCCTTGAATTTATTCACATAGTTCTTCCTCTTGATTGCGCCTATCTCGGTTGCGGTTGGCGACGACTCGACTTGACTCTCGAAGGGCACGTTGCACCTCAAGTGCTTGAGCTTCACGTTGTTGTTATTGAAGACGTTGAGCCTCGGCATCATGTTCGTCTTGGTGTTGGCACTCTTGCTCTTCCTCTTGGTGACGTTGACGTTGCCTTTATTGTGCTTGTGCAAGAGTATCTTGGTTTTGGCGATGACGATGTGCTTGCTCATCAAATTGCTCTTGTGGATGATTGCCATGTAGAGGATTGCGAATTGCTGGACGGTCTTGGCGCGCGGCTTGACGTAGAGTGTTGGACGTCGGTGTACTTGATCCGGAGAGGGTGTCGCCAGAGTTTCAACTCGAGCGGATCCGTCTTGAGTAAGATGGAGTGGTAGAAGAGCGGTTTACCAACAAGGCACGAATCTCGTCAATTCTTGCATCGTTCTCTTGTTTGTGTGCATCGAGCTTGTTGTCAAAGTAGTCTCTTGTTTGTTGCTCGGATAGTCGCAAGTCGGTGGCGAGATTGTCGATGTGGTCGCTCATTGCTTGTTGTTCTTGATGTAAAGCTCTTTGTGCACCAAAGAGGTGGCTCTTGGTGACATAGGATGACGTGTTGTCGTCTTGCTCTATGAAGAGAGGGTTGGTAGAAGAACTTGACCTATCCATCATTCCAAGCAAATATGTGAGTGGGAGAAAGAGAAGAACTTATACCAAATGTACCTTGACCAATGTTGAAGATGGATCAATGATCACTCAAATGTGGAACAAGGAAATAGCACAATTGGTACCAATTCTTGTCGGCCCTCACACCAACATAAGTAAAAGCTTATGGTGGAGCTCGGTTAGGATGGTGGCACAAAATTTGATGCAATTTTTAGTGGGCCTTAATAATGTTGGAAAAGTTCACAAATTTGCAAATGCAACGAGTATACCAATAGCAAGATATGGTACACGGAAACACACACGCATGTAGATAAGTGGGGTCGTGCAACCAAGTAATGAGACAAAATGTGTAAACCACGAAAATGCTCTTGTTGCACAACACTAGAGGGACGCTAGCACGATTGCACAATAGGCGGATATGGAACTTGTGCACAACCTACCAGTCAAAAATGCAACGACTTCTATCCCAAGTATGCTATATGTATGGTATTCCGGTGATATGATCCAAGATGATCGAGTATGACAATCTTAATGTAGTATGATGCTATGGTTCTTGCTTATAAGCTCTTTGCTTATCTTTCCCTCTTGCTTAAAATCTTGTTTGGCTCTTTCTCTTTTGAGCTCTTTTCTCATGCAAAACTTCATGAACCAAGATAGCAATTGTGTATGCGATGACAACTTTGTGACACACGAGATGATACCAAGGTATGCACCATGATGATATGGTATGTATGATATGGGAAGTATGATCACTAATGTGCACAAGTCATGTTGCCGGCAATACTCAAAGGCTAGTCACGATGGGAAAGCAACACAAAATTGGGCTATGGTGGTTATCAATGCAATGGAAAGGAATAGACAAAGATGTCTTCGAGGTTATTGCCGAGGTAGTCGTTTGTAAGCAAGGACGTTTGTTGGCGATGACGAGTCCTTGGCGAAGATGAGCGATGGTGATGTTGATGTCGGACCATACCTATATAGCTAAAACACAATAGGACATGGGGACCACAACTCAAATTCCCAAAGACCAAAATGGGTCAAAATTGTCGGAGGTGGTAGCGGGTAAACGATGGTGGTGCTCGCGGAAGACGGTGTTGGTATCCGAGTGCGTATGCAG
Organism: Triticum aestivum; assembly: GCF_018294505.1. NCBI lineage: Eukaryota > Viridiplantae > Streptophyta > Magnoliopsida > Poales > Poaceae > Triticum > Triticum aestivum. The sequence continues at coordinate 223,259,520 of NC_057807.1, read as the reverse complement.
TGGCGGAATGGGGGTTGTAGTGCTTATGCGGAAGTGGTGGTAACGGAGTGCGTATGCGGAAGTGGTGGTGGAACGGCGGGGGAAACCGAACTAAAAATATTCAGTTTCGTCAGGTAATGTCGAACGTCCGATGGCGGTCAGACAACCGATAGACGTCGGACGTCCGGTGCCTCGGCGATTTTGGGCACGGGATGAACAGCTCGGGTTCATGGTGGAGGTGGCTAATTCGGTCAAATCCGATCGATTTTGTGGATGGAAATGGTGGAGATGATGGGGGGAAGCTAGATCCACTTGTGGCAAAGCAAATCCATGGATCAAATCCAACAAAACTTCATGACACCAATGAATCACAAAAAAAACTGGGGCTATTTTTGGTGGGGATTTTCGAAATTGGGGAAGAACACAACAAAATCAAGCTAGAAAACAAGGGGTAGGGGCTCCAAATACGTGATCAACCTAGCTCATGATACCAAGATGATGTAGGTAGAACCCTAGATGCCAGATCTTTCACGATTGGAGGGGATCCTACGAAGAACACGAAGAACATGAGGAGAAATCACGAGGGGAAACACGAGAGAATCACTCAAACCAACAAGATATGGTCACACATGTGCTAGATCCTCGAAACACAAAGAGATACACGATTCAAATCCAATAAAGGACAATACAAGTAGCTAGTTCTTCACGATGAGGAGGTCTTGAGGGGTCTTCCCATGAAGGGGTCTTGAATCCGCTTGGGGGATCTTCTCCGAAGAGGCCGTGGACTCCAAAGGAGAAGTAACCAAGTGCATGAGCAAAGCTCTATCTCTAATATGAGCTAAACCAATGTTGACCCTAGAAAGAGGGAGGAGGAGGTCTATTTATAGTCTTAGTGGGCGAAAGGGTAAGTGGGATTTCGCGCAACACGCGGGCGGACATACAGGCGTCGGACGTCCGACGGTCACCGGTCGTCCGAAGGCTCGCGAGGGTCCGGACGTCCGGTCCTGGTCGGACGTCCGATGTTTCGGCTCTGTTCAGGATTGGTCGGTCGTCCGGTCGGGGTCGGTCGTCTGGTCGGGGTCGGTCGTCCGGTCTGTCGGTCGTCCGGAGGCTTCCATACTTCCGATGTTTTGGTTCAGACCTAGTGGTGTCAGTCATCCGGTGGAGCTCGGTCGTCCGGGCGCTGGGAGACGTCGGACGTCCGGTCGGTGTCGGCCGTCTGGCCGCTGGAGTGTGCGTGGGCTGGGACTCGGCTGGCTGGTTGGAGCCTCCAGGCGCCGGACGTCTGAGAGACGTCGGTCATGCGATGACTGGGAGTTTCGAGCACTCCTTCTTCTTGTCCATTGAACTTGCTATCCTCGCCATCTTGTCCATTGGGTGCAGCTGATCTGTGGCTTCACTCCAAATAACTAATCACACATAGGGTCTCCGCATGAGGTAGTAGCCATGTCTCATAAGTAGAAAGTGGAAGTTCGGAGAGGAGCGAGTTCACCTTATCTTCGATAGCCTTTGCTCGAGCTTTTGTCATTGGTCCAAGTGGTGTCATGGGAGATGTAGGTACGTCCATGGGGATGATAGTGGGATGCTCCGCATCACCTATGTTCATGATCATTGCCTTAGATATCGTCATAACTATGCGCTTTTCTATCAATTGCTCGGCAGTAATTTTTTCACCCACCGTAATATTTGCTATCTTGAGAGAAGCCACTAGTGAAGCCTATGCCCCCCGGGTCTCTTTTCCATTATATTGTATCTCTTTTCCATATTATTTAATCTCGCTTACATCTTGCTAGTTTCCGATCTACTATTTTGCAATCTTTTACTTTTCGATCTATAAACCAAAAATACCAAAATACTTTACCGTTTATCTATCTCTACCAGATCTCACTTCTGCAAGTGACTGTGAAGGGATTGGCAACCCCTTTATCGCGTTGGGTGCAAGTTGTTGATTGTTTGTGCAGGTATTCGGTGACTTGTGCATTGTCTCCTACTAGATTGATACCTTGGTTCTCAAAACTCAGGGAAATACTTATGCTACTTTGTTGCATCACCCTTTCCTCTTCAAGGGAAAACCAATGCAAGCTCGAGAGGTAGCACGCCCCATGCTAGTAGAGTCACCACGAAAAAAGAAAGAGGACGGGACCCCAACCACCCTAGACAGACTGTTGGACCAACCATGCCCAGTACACTCTATTTTGCCCAACACCAATCCAATCCATAGCCTTCGAACCTGTTAGGTTGTGAAACAAGTTGGTAAGGGTGGCGAGGCTCGGCTCGCAATTAGGCACACTAGTCATTCCGCAAAGTCCTCGGAAGAAGCCGAGGTCCTGATGATTTACCAAACATATAAGTTAGGGAACCAAAGGAAACAGGCCCTATAGGAGCTCGTCCACGCCCCGATACATGTAATCCCAACCGCGTGGTTGGACATGCCAATCATGTTCGAGCAGCACGATCAGCCGGTGGTTGATCTAAGTTGATGCCTAGCCGCTCTAGTCCTCGATCCCATAGTGGACGGATGCCGACTTCATAAGGTATTAATGGATGGCAACAATAGCTTAAACCTCATTTATGAGGGCACGTTGGAAAAAATGCAATTCGATGCAAATCACATCCAGCATAGCTCAATTACATTCGAAGGAATTATCCCCGACAGGGAAGTGCGATGCAAAGGAAAGATCACTTTTGATGTGGTCTTCAGCACTCCCGAGAACTATCGGTCCGAGGAGTTGACTTTCCACGTCGTGCCCTTCCAAAGTGGCTACCACACCCTGCTGGGACGAGAAGCGATCATAAAATTCCACACCATACCCCACTGCGGATATATGAAGCTCAAAATGCCCGGCCCCAATGGAGTGATAACCATCACCAGCAACCCAGATAGGGATCTGAGGGCCGAGAACAAGACAGCTTTGCTAGCCCTCGAATCACTAGCAGAAGCCTTTGCAGTCGAAGAACTGACAACACTTCGGGCCATGGTCAACTCGGACAACGTCATTTTGGACAAAAGATCCAAATCAACCTCATTCAAAAAAGCCGACGAGATTGTCAGGTTTCAAGTACACCCAACGGACTCGAACAAAACAACGTCCATCGGTGCGGAGCTGGACCTAGAAATCGACGAGGCGCTATGAAATTTCCTTCGGGGGACATTTTCCAGGGATCCCAAGGAACTTAGCAGAACACAGCCTAGACATCATTAAAGGTTCAAAACCAGTTAAACAAGCACTTCAGTGATTTTCCAAGCCCAAGCATCAAGCTATGGGCAAGGAAATGGCTAAATTACTTGAAGCCGAATTCATCCGTGACATGAGGCACCCCAACTAGTTAGCTAACCTGGTCATGTTACCGAAGAAGGACAAATCTTGGTGCCTTCGCATCGATTTCAAGGACGTCGACAAGGCCTTCCCTAAGGGTCCTTTTCCCTTACCACTTATCGACCAGATTATTGATGCCATAGCGGGACACAAATCTTTGTGCTTCCTGGATGCATATTCAAGATACCATCAAATCAAGATGAAGGAGTCAGATTAGAAAGCAACAGCCTTGATAACGCCATATGGGCCATTTTGTTTCAACACAATGCCGTTTGGATTAAAAAACACCGACGCAACCTATCAGCGCATGATTCAAACATGCCTGAAGGACCATATCGACAAAATAGCCGAGGCCTACATTGACGACGTGGTTGTCAAAACCAAGGACGCCCGTCAGCTTGTCAACGATCTCAGCAACATATTTACCAGTCTACGGGTATATCACATCAAGCTAAACCCAAAGAAATGCATTTTTTGGGTACCAGCAGGTAAACTACTCGGACTCATCATTTCCCATAGAGGAATCAAGGCTAATCCGGTCAAGATCCGAGCCCTCGCAGTGTTGGCAATGCCTACCAAACTCAAACACGTTCAAAGGCGCGCCGACTACATGGCCACCCTCAGTCTTTCATATCGCGACTAGGAGAGAAGGCCCTGCCGTTGTACAAACTCCTAAAATAGACCAAGAACTTCAAATGGACCAGGAGGCACGAGATGCACTAGAAGAAATCAAAAGGCTTCTTTCTACCAATCCTACATTCGCTGCACCTGGAGTAGGCGAGCCGATGTTACTATACACTTTGGCCAACAACCAAGTTGTCAGTGCGGTACTAGTAGTCGAACGTGACGCCGGAGGCCACAAGTTCCAGGTGCAAAGGCCCTTATACTATGTTTCTGAGGTATTGACCCCAAGCAAAACAAGGTATCCTCACTATAAGAAAATTGCTTACACTATGTTCATGGCGTCCCGGAAGTTGCGGCACTACTTTTAGGAATGCTCTATCACCGTCACATCCGAGGTCCCTTTAGGCGACATCATCAATGACACATACATAACCGGCCGCATCGCTAAGTGGGCCATTGAACTACTACCCTTCAAATCATGTTTCACCCACACCAAGCTATTAAATCTCAAGTGCTGGCAGATTCCTTGGCCGAGTGGATGGAGGTCAAAATCCCTAGGGAGTATAGTATATATTCCCATTGGATAATGTACTTCGACAGCTCCAAGTTGCTGGTCGGGCTGGGGGCCGAAGTAGTCCTGACCTCACCCACCGGTGACAACATATGGTACGTATTGCAAATAATGTACACTGATTCAAACAATGCGGCCGAATACGAGGCCCTGCTGCATGGATTGCGGATAGTGATATGTCTCCATTGTATCTATAATTATTTATTATTCCATGCTATTATATTATCAACCATGGATGTTTTATATGCATTATTGTGCTATTTTATATCAATTTTTGGGACTAACCTATTAACCTATTGCCCAGTGCCAGTTGTTGTTTTTATCCTTGTTTTTATCTTTATAGAAAATCAATACCAAATGGAACGGAACATTTTGACGATTTTTCTTGGACCACAAGACACCCTAAAAGCTTTGGGAGGAGGCCAGAAGAGCCACGGGGTGGCCACAAGCTCACAGGGCGCGCCTTCCAAGCTTGTGGGGCCCCCGTGGCACTTACAACCCTGATTTTTCTTCTAAAAATACCCAAATATTCCCCATAGACCAGGGGCACACCAAAAATACTTCTCCGCTGCCGCAAGTTTCTGTCTTCATGAAATCCCATCTCAGGACCTTTTCTGGTACTCTGTCGAGGGATTCAATCACGGAGAGCTTCTACATCAACCTTGCTGCCCTTCCAATGATGTGTGAGTAGTTTACCACAGACCTACGGGTCCATAGCTAGTACCTAGATGGCTTCTTCTCTCTTTTTGATCTTTAATACAATGTCTCCTTGATGTTCTTGGAGATCTATTTGATGTAATCTTCTTTTGCGGTGCGTTTGTTGAGAACCGATGAATTGTGGGTTTATGATCAGATTATCTATGAATATTATTTGAGTCTTCTCTGAACTCTTTTATCCATGATTTATATAGCTTTGTATTTCTCTCTGGTCTATTGATTTGGTTTGGCCAACTAGATTGATTTTTCTTGCAATGGGAGAGGTGCTTTGTAATGGATTCAATCTTGCGGTGCTTATTCCCAGTGACAGAAGGGGACATGACACATATTTGTATTGTTGCCATTAAGGATAAAACGATGGGTTTTGTTCATATTGATTGGATCTATCCCTCTACATCATGTCATCTTGATTAAGGCGTTACTCTGTTCTTGTTGACTTAATACACTAGATGCATGCTGGATAGCGGTCGATGTGTCGAGTAGTAGTAGTAGATGCAGGCAGGAGTCAGTCCACTTGTCACGGACATGGTGCCTATATAGATGATCATTGCCTTAGATATCATCATAACTATTTGCTTATCTATCAATTGCTCAATAGTAATTTGTTTACCCACCGTATGCTTTCTTTCAAAAGAGAAGCCTCTAGTGAAAACTATGGCTCCGGGGTCTATCTTTTATCATATTATTTTCAGATCTATAAAATCAAAAACACAAAATACCTTGCTGAAATTTATTTATCTTTATTTTATTTTGCACTTTTACTTATCTTTTATATCTATCACTATCAGATCTCATCCTTGCAAGTAACCGTGAATGGATTGACAACCCCTTTATCGCGTTGGGTGCAAGTGTTTGTTTATTTGTGTAGGTGCAATTATTAGAGACTTGTGTGTTTCTCTTACTGGATTTATACCTTGGTTCTCAACCGAGGGAAATACCTACCCTTTGCTTCATCACCCTTTCCTCTTCATGGAAAAACCAACGCAAGCTCAAGAAGTAACAGGAAGAATTTATGGCGCCGTTGCTAGGGAGGATCTACATCAAGCCTACCAAGTACCTATCACAAACTCTCATCCCTTGCATTTACATTATTTGACGTTTGCCTCTTGTTTTAATCACCCCCACCTCCAAAACATTTTCAGAAAAACACGAAAATTGCCTTTTTATTTGCCTTCTTTTCGTTTGCCTTTATGTCATACTTGGTTTGTTTGCTTGTTCGCTTGGCATAATTGTATATTCATTCTAAATCAGAAGCAAAAAGATTATGGATCCTCATCCACTTGCTAATATTTTTAAAAGATCCTACTATGATGAACCAATTGCTAGTGAGTTGAGTGCACTAGATTATCTTTATGAAGTTTTGCTTGAAATTCGTGAATCTGAAAATTGTGATGAAGTGCCAAAAGAGGAAAGTTATGAAGTGAATCGCGATAGCTCCTTGAATGAAAAGCATGATTGCAATGGTGTTATTAGAAATTCTATTAATGTCAATTGTGCTAATAATATGCAAAACCCCAAGCTTGGGGATGCTAATTTTGATATGTCCACTACTTACTGCAATGATCATGATTGGGATGATTCTTCTTATGATCTTGATAGTTAATTTAAGCATCATGATGAATATGTTTGGAATAATATTGAAAGTGGGTTTGGAAGAGTGTCAACTTTAGGTAAAATTAATCCCACATATTTGGAGAGTGTTCAGTATTATGAATTTTTTGATAAAAGTGGGCTTGGAGAGGTCATGACTTTATTTGATGATAATCCCACTATTTTGGAAGAGTGTCAACTTTGCATGCATGTGGATCATGTAGATAATATGTTATGTGATAGGTATATTGTTGAATTTGAATATGATCCCACATGTAATTATTATGAGAGAGGGAAATATGGTTGTAGAATTTTTCACGTTACTAAATTACCTCTCTTTGTGTTGAGATTGTCAATGCTTTATTCTTCTCCCTTGCATATGCTAGTTTTTGCTTGCCTTGATAATGTGTTTGCTTATAAAATGCATATGCATAGGAAGCATGTTAGACTTAAATTTGTTTGTCACATGTTTTATGATGCTCTGTTTGTGTTTCAATTATTATCTTTCATGTGAGCATCATCGAAATCTCAAAGCCTAGCTTAATGGCTATAAAGAAAAGCAATTATTAGGAGATAACAAAATATTTTTCTTTTATGTTTTCCAATAAATACACCATTATACTTCTATTATGATGGAGTTTTAGTGTTTTAATTACTCCCTCCGATCCATAATACTTGTCGCTCAAACGGATGTATCTAGACACATTTCAATGCTAGATACATCTGGATGAGCGACAAGTAATATGGATCGGAGGGAGTAGTGTTTGTGCCAAGTAAGACCTTTGGGATGATTTGGAAGATTGTTGATTTGATTATGTGAAAAAACAAAAACTTTTACGTCTAGTAGCATAACTATTAAAATTTGCTGGAGCGTGATAAAATTTTAAATTTTTCTATACAAGATTAAAATACAAATTGCCCACGTTTTCATAATTTTTAAGAATTGTTTGAGTTACAGAAGTTTGGCTAATGTCTATATTACTATAGACTTTTTTGTTTTTGATAGATTCTGTTTTCATTGTGTTGTTTGCTTATTTTGATGAATCTATGGGTTGTATCGGGGGGTATGAACCATGGTTAGAAGACAGTAGATATAATGCAAATACAAAATTGGAATGAGTTTACAACAGTGCCTTAAAGTGGTGATTTGCTTTTTTATACCAATGGATCTCACAAGTTTTCTGTTGAGTTTTGTGTTGTGAAGTTTTCAAGTTTTGCGTGAAGTTTCGATGGGCCAAGAAATAAGGAGTGGCAAGATCCTAAGATTGGGGATTCTCATGGCACCCCAAGGTAATATTTAAGGACAACCAAGCGTCTAAGCTTGGGAATGCCCCGGATGGCATCCCCTCTTTCGTCTACAATCCGCCGGTAAATTACTTGAGGCTATATTTTTATTCACTACATGATATGTGTTTTGCTTGGAGCGTCTTGTATTATATGAGTCTTTGATTTATTTGCTTTTTAGTTTGTCACAATCATCCTTGCTAGGCACACCTTTTGACAGGGACAAACATTAATCATGAATTTATTAGAATACTCTGTGTGCTTCACTTATATCTTTTGAGCTAGGTAGTTGCTCTAGTGCTTCACTTATATCTTTTAGAGCACGGCGGTGGTTATATTTTAAAGAAATTGATGAACTCTCATGCTTCACTTATATTATTTTGAGAGTCTTACAAATAGTATGGATATTTGCTTAGGTTATGAATTTAGTCCTAATATGATGGGTATTCAAGAGGGATATAATAAATACTTTCATGAAGATCATTGAATAATTGAGAAGTTTGATTCCTTGCATTTCTTTTGAGATATAAAGATGGTAATATTAGAGTCATGCTAGTGAGTAATTATGGTTTAGTAAGAATATTTGTGTTAAGGTTTGTGATTCCCGAAGCATGCACGTATGGTCTCTCGTTATGCTATGAATTGGAGCATGATTTATTATTGATTGTCTTCCTTTGCGTGGAGTTCGGGGGGCGCGATGGTTAACTCCTACCAACCTTCCCCCTAGGAGCATGCGGCATAGTACTTTGTTTCGAGGGCTAATAAATTTTTTGCAATAAGTATGTGAGTTCTTTATGACTAATGTTGCGTCCATGGATTATACGCACTCTTACCTTTCCGGATTTTGCTAGCCTCTTTGGTATCGTGCATTGCCCTTCTCACCTTGAGTTGGTGGTGCAAACTTCGCCGGTGCATCCAAACCCCATGATATGATACGCTCTTTCACACGTAAGCCACCTTATATCTTCCTCAAAACATACACCATACCTACCTACTATAGCATTTCCGTAGCCATTCCGAGATATATTGCCATGCAACTTCCACCATTCTGTTTTATTATGACACGCATCATCATTGTCATATTACTTTGCATGATCATATAGTTGACATAGTATTTGTGGCTTGGCCACCGTTCATATGTTTTATACATGTCACGCTAGATCATTGCACATCCCGGTACACCACCGGAGGCATTCATATAGAGTCAATTTTTGTTCTAGTATCGAGTTGTAATTCTTGAGTTGTAAGTAAATAAAAGTGTGATGATAATAATTATTAAAATATTGTCCAGTGTGAGGACAGGGTGATGGAGACTATGTATTCCCCCACAAGTCGGGATGAGGCTCCGGACGAAAATAAAAAAACAGGCCAAAAAAAGCCCAAGAAAAAAGAGGCCGAAGTGCCCAACAGAAAAATGAAAAATGAGAGAAAAAGATAGAAGGGACAATGTTACTATCCTTTTACACACTTTTGCTTCAAATTAGCACCAAGTTCTTCATGATAGAGAGTCCCCTATTTTGTCACTTTCATGTATTACTAGCGGGAATTTTTCACTTAGAACTTGGCTTGTATGTTCCAATAATGGGCTTCCTCGAATGCCCTAGGTCTTCATGAGCAAGCAAGTTGGATGCACACCCACTTAGTTTTCTTTTGAGCTTTCATACACTTATAGCTCTAGTGCATCCATTGCATGGCAATGCCTACTCCTTGCATTGATATCAATTGATGGGCATTTCCATAGCTCGTTGATTAGCCTCGTCAATGTGAGACTTTCTCCTTTTTTGTCTTCTCCACACAATCTCCAACATCATATTCTATTCCACCCATAGTGTTATATCCATGGCTCACGCTCATGTATTGCTGAGAGTTGAAAAAGCTGAAGCGCATTAAAAACTATGAACCGATTGCTTGGCTGGCACCGGGGTTGTGCATGATAAATACTTTGTGTTAAGAAGCTGGAGCATGACAAGACTATATGATTTCGTATGGATACCTTTCTTTAGCCATGATATTTTGAAAAGACATGATTGCTTTTTAGTATGCTTGAAATATTATTGTTTTTATGTCAATATGAAACTCTTTTTGAATCTTATGGATCTGAATATTCATGCCACAAAAAGAAAGAATACATGATAAACATGTTAGGTAGCATTCCACATAAAAAATCTCTTTTTATCATTTACCTACTCGAGGATGATCAGGAATTAAGCTTGGGGATACTTGATATATCTCTAACGTATCTATAATTTTTATTGTTCCATGCTATTATATTTTCAACCTTGGATGTTTTATATGCTATTTTATATCATTTTTTGGGAGTAACCTATTAACCTAGTGCCTAGTGCCAGTTGTTGTTTTTCCTTGTTTTTGTCTTTACAAAAAATTAGTACCAGATGGAACGAAACTTTTTAGCAATTTTTCTTGGACCACAAGACACCCTGGAAGCTTCGGGAGGAGGCCAGAAGAGCCACGAGGTGGCCACAAGCTCACAGGGCGCGCCCTAGGGGGGCGCCCTCCAAGATTGTGGCCCCCTGTGGCACTTCCAACCCTAATTTTTCTTCTATAAATACCCAAACATACCCTGTAGGCCAGGGGCACACCAAAAATACTTTTCCGCTGCCGCAAGTTTCTGTCTTCCTGAGATCCCATCTGGGGACCTTTTCCCGTACTCTGCCGGAGGGGGATTCAATCACGGAGAGCTTCCACATCAACCTTGTTGCCCTTTCGATGATGTGTGAGTAGTTTATCACAGATCTACGGGTCCATAGATAGTAGCTAGATGGCTTCTTCTCTCTCTTTGATCTTCAATACAATGTTCTCCTCGATGTTCTTGGAGATCTATTCGATGTAATCTTCTTTTGCGGTGCGTTTGGTGAGATCCGATCAATTGTGGGTTTATGATCAGATTATCTATACACATTATTTGAGTCTTCTCTGAGCTCTTTTATGCATGATTTATATAGCTTTGTATTTCTCTCTGATCTATTGATTTGGTTTGGCCAACTAGATTCATTTTTCTTGCAATGGGAGAGGTGCTTTGTAATGGGTTCAATCTTGTGGTGCTTATTCCTAGTGACAGAAGGGGACATGACATGTATTTGCATTGTTTCCTTTAAGGATAAAATGATGGGATTTGTTCATATTGATTGAATCTATCCCTCTACATCATGTCATCTTGCTTAAGGTGTTACTCCATTCTTGTTAACTTAATACACTAGATGCATGCTGGATAGCAGTCGATGTGTGGAGTACTACTAGTAGTAGATGCAGGAAGGAGTCGGTCTACTTATCATGGATGTGATGCCTATATACATGATCATTGCCTTAGATATCGTCATAACTATTCTCTTATTTATCGATTGCTCAATAGTAATTTGTTTACCCACTGTATGCTTTCTATCAAGAGAGAAACCTCTAGTGAAAACTATTGCCCCGGGTCTAACTTTTATCATATTATTTTCAGATCTATAAAATCAAAACACAAAAATACCTTGCTACAATTTATTTATCTTTATTTTATTTCGCACGTTTACTTATCTTTTATATCTATTACTATCAAATATCATCATTGCAAGTAACCGTGAAGGGATTGACAACCCCTTTATCGCGTTGGGTGCAAGTAATTGTTTGTTTGTGTAGGTTCAATTATTGGAGACTTGTGTGTTCCTCCTACTGGATTGATACCTTGGTTCTCAATTGAGGGAAATACTTATCTCTACTTTGCTGCATCACCCTTTCCTCTTCAAGGGAAAAACCAATGAAAGCTCAAGAAGTAGGAGATAGCGCGTCTACGGGAATCCAACAACTGGAGGTTCGAGGTGACACAAACCTGGCAATATCACAAGTCAATGGGGAATTTGATGCCAAGGATCGAAAAATGACTGCATATTGAAACGTTGTTTTAGCTATCTCCGCCTGTTCGAGGGCCTGATGTTTCATCATGTGCCACAAGACATCAATCAAGCCAATGATGTCCTCACTGGGATGGCCACCAAGCGCGACCCGGTCCCAGAAAATATGTTTCTAGAATGGCTCTTTAAGCCATCCGTGACTTGGCCAAATGAGAACATCGCCACGGCCCCTCTGGATTTCGGAAAGGTCAACTCTTCGGCATCCGAGAAAGACGAAGGCACAATGGGAGGCTCGGCGGTTAAAGAAACTTCCTCTGCTCACAAGGTAATGGCAGTTATTGCACCTTGGGCTGAGCCCTTCCTCGGATATTTACCCTACAATGAGCTTCCTGACGACCAAACTGAAGCAAGAAGGATAATTCATCGATAAAATACCTATCGGGTCCATGAAGGCGAGATGTATAAGAGAAACATCACCAGCGTCCTCCAAAGGTGTATGGCCGAGGAGGAAGGACGCAAGATCCTCGCAGAAATGCACTCCTGCATGAGCGGCCATCACGCCGTAGCTCGGGCATTGGTTAGTAAGGCCTTCCAAGATGGATTTTTTTGGCCTAGAGCCAAAGAAGACGTGAAAACCTTGGTTGAACGGTGCTCCGGCTATCAGGTTTTTGCCAACCAAAGTCACATGCCCCCCACGGCTCTTGGGACTATCCCAATTACCTGGCCTTTTGCGGTCTGGGGGCTTGAAGGGGGTTCGAACAAGAAGAAATACTTACTCATCAGGATCGACATATTAACAAAATGGATCGAGGCAAAGCCGGTCACAACAGCCGAAGTATCACAGGTCCTCAAATTTATCTCTAGCGTGGTACACCGTTATGGCATCCCCCATAGCATCATTACGGATAACAACACACATTTTACGACCAAGGAAGTCAGACATGGTACGCAAGGATGGGCATTCAGCTCGACTATGCCTCTGTTTACCTTCCCCAAACCAATGTACAAGATGAATGCACTAACTGACTTGTATTGTGTGGTATCAAGCCACGTTTAGTCCGCTCCTTAAAGGAGGCCGACTGCCATTGGGTGGAGGAACTCGACTCCATACTATGGGGCCTGCGCACCAAACTTAACCAATCCACAAGCTACACACCTTTCTTCATGCTATACGGAGCCGAGGCCGTGTCAGTGTACAAAAGTAAGGGCACCACTTTGTACCCCTTTACCTGTGCACGGGCAGTCAGAGCCACGCCTGCGGCCACACTTAAGCGAGGCAGAGACAGGGAGTCAAAGCCGCAAGACGGTCAAAGCAACGCCAAGACAGAGACACAAAGGACAAGAAGGCGAGGTGGGTTCCCCCGGCAAGAAACTTGCCGGGGCGGCCTCCACAGCCCCGGCAAGGACCTTGCCGTGGCAGCTTACCCAACACCAGGGGACCGCGCCACCCATGAGCCCCAGGTTTTTCCAACACCACCAACCACGTTGGGACCAAGGCTCGGGAGGCGCCTCCATGATGGCATGCAGATCTTTGTGAAGACAAGAAGCACTCCAAATCAGATGAGGATTAGAAGACAACGAACCTCGTTGAGATCCTTGCCGGGGAAACCCACAAGACCTTCGGCAAGATCCTTGCCGGGGACGAGCACAACGCCAAGGCAAGACCCTTGCCGGGGCCCCGGCAAGGCCCTTGCCGAGGACATCCGCAGGGCCATAGCCAGGCCCATGCCCGCCAAGTTTCCACCATCGCTCCCATGCAGCTGCCAGCCCACCACCTAGGCAGGCACTTGCGTGTCGACATGAGGCTTCCAAGCCAACTCGGCTCATGCCTACGTGGTGGCATGCAAATCTTCGTGAAGTCCCTACCACCACGCCACCTCAGCAGCCTGCCACCTTACATGGCACTAACCGCCTCGCAGGCCCGGGCGCGTGTCGAAGCAGGGCAAGGCGGCGATAAAGCAAGGGGACACTTCAGAGGCACATTAAATGCGTCTTGTCCCATAATGGCTAAGCGATAAGCTTAGCCGCCGTACACCGATGCCACCACCTGTGTGCCACTGTGGCAATCCCCTTGACTATAAAAGGAGGCCCGAGGCATCCAGGAGAAGGATTCAGACCATGGGACAAGTTACACTCGTCGTAGCTAGCTCAAGAACTCCAAGAACACTGATATACACACAAAAACAGGACTAGGGTATTACGCATCCTTGCGGCCCGAACCTGGGTAAACGACCCGAGTGCTTGTGCTGACCGCTGGTCCCGCTCTTCTCACGACCCCGCGCCCCGCAACCATAGTAGGGATTCGTGTGATCCCATAGGTGTCGTTTCCACTGACATCTTTGGCGTGCCAGGTAGGGGGCGCGGTAGTGAGAATCCGGTTTGGCCGTCAGCTCAGTAGTTCTTCGTCGCCATGGCACCCAAGAGGAAGATGACCACGGCGATCGGTTCATCCAGAACTGGACTGCCTGTACTGGTGCGGGCTAGTAGCGGGCCTGTCGCGGAAAGAACCCGAGGCGCGACCCGCGAACACCCACATCACCTTGGCAATCCAGACATGGCGAGCAGCGTCGTTCGTGCAACAGGCAACGAGCCACACGCCGCAAACTCCAGAGGCGGAGTTGGGCCTCCCACAGGCGGCGCGGGGCCCTCCAGGGGCGTCGCCATGCCGCCCGACGGTGGCACGGCAGCCTCCAAGAAGCCAACACTGGCGCCCACGGCGTGTTCTTCCCAGGTTGTGTGCGATGAGCAGCACCACCCCGCTGGTAACCCTGGGCGTCGCCTTGGGAAGAGTCCCGCGCGTCCTTCACGGGACGAGGAAGGCCAACATGCACGCCAAGGTGCTGGTGAAAATGGCGGACAGCCACAGGGCCGTGATAGAGCTCCTTCAAACATAGTTAGGAGTCGAAGCGTGTCACGGTCCATGCAACTTTCGCCGCCACCCGCACCAGCAGAAGCTCTGGCGCGCGCGCAGCTGCTCCTCAACTTTCCTCCTGTTGCGGAGAGGCTCGACGAGTGGAGATCCACTGTCTGGAGACTCGTTGGCATCGCAAACAAAGATGAGCCGCGACCAGCGAGGCCCGTAGGCCGTCGCTCCGTCGAGCCACCGCATGCCAACGGTGGAAGGGCCAGGGGTGATGCAGCCACGGTGCATTCTCCTCCCCCTCACCAGCCACCGTGGGTGTCGATCCGTCGCGATGACGCTCGTGATGATGTCTCCATAGCATTGTCCGATCTGCGGATCCACCGCGACCAGTGTCAAGTTCTTCGAGAGCGAGCCCTTGAAGATGCTCGAACCACCATCGAGCGCTAGCGTGATGCACGCCACCAGTCAGATAGGCGGGCAGGGCCCACTATGGACCACCCGACACCGGGAGGCTACGGTGGCCCACCCTACGAGGTGGGTTGTCCGGCCTTCACCCATGATTTGCGACAGTTCCAATGGCCCTCCCACCGCACGTTCAAGCCCGACGTTGGCGAGAAGTACAATGGCAAGACTCACCCGTCAGAATTCCTCAGCATCTACACCATCGCAATGCAAGCTGCTGGAGCCCGCGACGATAAGGTGCTTGCCAATTACTTCCCATTGGCACTTAAGCCCAATGTCATGTCATGGTTGATGCACTTGCCGGTGGACTCCATTTCTTCTTGGTTGGACCTGTGCCATCAGTTTGTTGGCGCCTTCACTGGAGGCCATCAGGCTCATGGCCAGGCAAGCGATTTGCATATCATCCCCTAGAAGGAAGGAGAAAACCTGCGCAAGTACATCCAAAGGTTCAGCCGAGTGCAATACAACATTACCGACGTTCATCCCGCCGCCGTGATCAGCGTGTTCCACCAGAATGTGCGCAACCGCAAGATGCGCGAGGAGCTGGCAATGAACAAGGTCGGGGATATGGCCGAGCTTTATGTTCTGACCGATCGATGCGCTCGGGCTGAAGAGCGGAGGAAGTACCCCGACGAGGACGCCGGTGCAGAAACCGACTCCACAGATGGTGACACCACCGCCCCAACAAAGAAGGGTCGGTGCCGTAACAGAAAGCGCAATGGCAAGACTGTACTTGCTGTTGAGGGGTCCGACGACACCGCCACCGCCAAGAAGGCCAAGGCGAGCGACCCCGGCAAGGAAGTTGCCGGGTGTGCCGCTTGTCGGGCCTTGGCAGCTGCTGACAAGCCAGGGGACTCCGACAAGCAGTATTGCAAGATCCACCGCACCAAAGGCCACAACCTCCAGAACTACCGACAAGTTGAGCTGCTCGCTGAGAAGCAGAAAGCTGAATATGAAAGGCGGGACAAGGAGAAGGTCAAGATGGTGCCAAAGGATCCGGCAAGAAGCGTGGTGGCCAAGGAGGCCGCCGCGGCAAGGACAACTAGCAAGAGAGGCCTGCCCGGGGCCGCGACAAGAAGCATGAAGACGATGATCATGACGAGGATGACGAGTCCGGCGGCCATGAGTTTCAAAAGGCTACAGAGGCCATGTGCGTCGACGGTGGCGCCTTGCTGCACGCATCTCATTGCCAGCTCAAGTAGTGGGCGCGTGAGATCGTAGCGGTGGAGCCATCACTCGACGCATGAAAGCCACTGAAGTGGTCCATCACGCTTATCATCTTCGACACCGAGGACCACCCTGACCACACTACTGCGGTCGGGTCTTTGTCGTTGTTGGTTTCACCAACGATCCGCAACCTCAAGGTGACGAAGATGCTAGTTGCCGGCGGGGCCGGTTAGAACTTGATCTCGCCTGTTGTGATCAAAAGGCTGCAGATTCCTGATGGAGACCTTGAAGAGATGGGCATGTTTCAAGGGGTCAACCCGAGGAGGAGCCAGCCGAAAGGAAAAGTCACGCTACCCGTGACGTTTGGAGGCAAATTGAATTACATGACGGGGATGATTGTCTTTGATGTGGCCGAGATCCCCTTGCCCTACAACGGGATCCTCGGTCGCCCGGCACTGGCTAAGTTCATGGCGGCTTCCCATTACGCCTACAACACACTAAAGATGCCCGGGCCGATGAGCATCATCACCGTCCCTTCCGACAAGAAAGATGCGCTGATTTGCGCTAATCAACTCTAGCGGGAAGCAGTTGCAGCAGCCGCCGCCAAGGCACTTGCTCCTGCGGTTGAAGCCCCGGGAAGGAAGAAGACCGGCGAGACCTTTCGCACCCACTCTGACAAGCGCACCTCTTAGGGGTGTTGTGCTCCCGTCGAGGATGTGCCAGAGAGCTCCACTAGCAAGAGCAAGAGCACCCATTCCGGCAAGCGCACCTCTTCGGGGTGTTGCGCTCTCGTCGAGGACGTGCCAGCGAGCTCCACTGGCAAGAGCAAGAGATCCAGAGCTGCACCACCAGAGACCAAGAAGGTGTCCATCAAGGAGGACGGCACGGGAGGAGATTTTACCATAAGCTCCACCCTCGATGGCAAATAGGAAAGCGAGCTCGTGACTTTCCTGTGGGCGAATGTCGATGTGTTTGCGTGACAAGCATCCGACATCCCCGGCGTTCCCAGGGAGGTGATTGAGCACCATCTTGCTGTCTGTCCTCATGCGCGACCTATCAAGCAGAAGGTCAGAAAGCAAGCTTTGGAGACACAAGAGTTCATCATAGAAGAGATTAGAAAGCTAGAAGCGGCAGGCTTGGTGAGAGGGGTGCTCCATCCAACGTGGCTAGCCAATCCGGTGGTGGTGCGCAAGGCAAACGGAAAGTGGAGGCTGTGTATTGATTACACAGATATCAATAAAGCTTGTCCAAAAGATCCTTTCCCGTTGCCACGCATCGACCAGATTGTTGACTCCACGGCCGGGTGTGACCTACTATCATTCCTTGACGCCTACTCAGGGTACCATCAGATTTTCATGATGAAAGAAGATGAGGAGAAGACAACATTCATCACCCCATGTGGTACGTATTGCTTTTTACGGATGCCCTTCGGGTTGAAGAGTGCTGGCTCGACCTTTGCAAGAGCAGTCCAAATTGGTTTGAGCCCCAGCTACATAGAAACATGGAAGCCTATATGGATGACATAGTGGTCAAAACCAAGGACAAGGCGACACTTGTGCAAGATTTGGAAGAGACGTTTGCAAATTTGCGCAAGATCAACCTCAAGTTGAACCCTGAGAAGTGTGTCTTCGGTGTCCCGTCCGGCAAGCTTCTTAGGTTCTTCATGTCGCAGCGTGGGATTGAGGCAAACCCAGACAAGATCAAGGCCATCGAGCAGATTGAGGCACCTAAGCGGATCAAGGATGTGCGTTGGCTCACTGGTTGCGTCGCCGCCATGAGCAGATTTATCTCCAAGTCCGCTGAGCATGCCCTTCCCTTTTTCAAGATCTTGAAGAAGGTGGGGCCAATGGAGTGGACCCCAGAGGCCAAGGCAGCGCTGCAGGATTTGAAGAAATACCTCTCCTCTACCCAAGTGCTGGTTGCGCCCAAACCACAAGAACCGTTGCTACTGTACCTAGCGGCAACGTATCAAGTGGTCAGCGCCGCACTAGTGGCGCAGAGGGAGGTCGACGAAGAGGCAGCAACAATGGCGGAGTCAACGGATGGCGAACCAGAACTCTCCTCGGCAAGGCCTAGTCCCGGCAAGGCTGGGGCCCCGGCAAGGTCTGACACCAGTGCAACAGGGCCCACACAACTAGGTGAAGTGGTGCAGAAGAAGAAGATGATGCAGCACCTGGTTTACTTCGTCAGCTCCCTCTTACAGGGGGATAGGTCAAGGTACTCTGGTGTGCAGAAATTGCTCTTCGGCCTCCTTATGGCCTCGAGAAAGCTGCGTCATTACTTCCAAGCACACGAGATCACCGTCGTCACCCGCCTCCCGTTGCAATGGATACTGCATAACCCAGATGCAACGGGAAGGATTGTGGAATGGGCCTTTGAGCTATCAAGTTTTGGTTTGAAGTTTGGAAGCACCTCGATGATTCAGAGCAGAGTCTTGGCTGAGTTCGTTGCCGAATGGACCTCGACGCCCGACGAAGAGATCTAGGAGACCACTCTCCTCGGCAAGGAAACAAGTCGCAACTGGATTATGTACTTTGATGGGGCTTTCTCGCTACAAGGCGTCGGTGCTGTGCTGGTGTGCTGCTCATCGCACCCATCAGAGAGCACCTCAAGTACGTGATTCGGATGCACTTTCCCAGGGAGATGTCCACGAACAACACTGCTGAATACGAGGGATTGCTTGCCGGTCAGGATCGTGGCAGACCTCGGGGTCAAGAAGCTCATCGTCAGGGGTGATTCTCAGCTTGTCGCCAGGCAGATCAACAAGGATTATCAAAGCTCGTTGATGGAAGCTTACGTGGATGAAGTGAGGAAACTGGAGGAGCGCTTTGATGGTATACAGGCAGAACATGTCCCCTGAGTGGAGAGCGACATCGCCGACTACCTGTCAAAGCATGTTGGCCTCAAGCTACCTGTGGAACCAGGTACTTTTGTGCTTCGGTTAACTCAACCATCCGTTGAACCATCAATAGAGCAGAACAAGCGAAGGAAGACCGGCCCCGGCAAGTACTTCCCCACCGAGCTCCTTGGAGCCGCCGGCGAAGATGTTGTCGTGGACACCGAGCCTGCCGTGGGACAACCGGCTTCAGCGGGGCGCCAAGCCCTTTCCATGGAGGCAACTGTTCCCACGGCGGAGGAAATGCCTTTGGTCCTTGCCGTCGAGCCACAGGCTCTAGCGTGGGCGCAACATACCGCCTGATTCCTCCAAACAGGGGAGCTTCCTGAGGAGCAGGAAGAAGCAGAGAAAGTAGCCTGTCGGTCTGCCCTGTACCAGTTTGTTGACAACGTCCTGTACAGAAAAAGACCAAATGGAGTGAAATTGAAGTGCATCCCCCGGGAGGAAGGACTAGAGCTGTTGGCGGAGATACATGGAGGCATATGTGGCTCCCACAAAGGGTCAAGGGCCCTTGCCGGCAAGGCTTTCTGGCAAGGTTTCTTCTGGCCCACTGCCCTCTAGGATGCGACGACACTAGTAACCAAGTGTGAAGCATGCTAGTTCCATTCAAAAAAGCTTCATCAGCCAGCTCAAGCCTTGCAGACAATCCCTCTCTCCTGTCCATTCTTAGTCTGGGGGCTCGACATACTGGGCCCTTTTCCCCGCGTCGTCGGGGGCTTTGAGTACTTGTACGTTGCAATCGACAAGTTCACAAAGTGGATGGAGGTGGAAGCAGTGAGGAAGATGACCGCACAGTCAGCCGTCAAGTTCTTTAAGGGGCTAGTTTTCCACTTTGGTGTGCCGAACAGAGTCATCACCGATAACGGCACGTGGTTCACAAGCCACACCTTCATGCAATATATTGAAGACCTCGGCAACAAGGTCTGTTTTGCTTCCGTGGCACACCCACGGAGCAATGGCCAAGCAGAGAGGGCAAATGCTGAAGTGCTGCATGGCCTGAGGACGAAGACTTTTGACAGGATGCACAAGAGCGGAAGGCACTGGATTGATGAGTTGTCGGCGGTTCTTTGGTCGATCAGAACGACGCCAAATCAAGCCACCGGCCAGACACCCTTTGCCCTGGTATACGGGGCAGAAGCAGTTCTCCCCACGGAACTCATATATGGGTCACCTCGAGTGCTCGCTTATGATGAGCTTGAGCAAGAGCGATTGCGGCAAGATGACGTGACGCTCCTTGAGGAAGATTGTCTTCGGGCGGCTGTGAGAGCAGCACGCTACCAGCAAGCCTTGCGCCGCTACCATAGCCGCAAGGATCATGCCCGAAGCTTTGAGGAAGGCGACCTTGTTCTTTGGCGCGTTCAGTCGGCCACGAATTCCAACAAGTTGACGCCGAAGTGGGAAGGCCCTTATCGGGTAACACGAGTCACCAGGCCTGGCGCAGTCCACCTGGAGACC
This sequence comes from Triticum aestivum, assembly GCF_018294505.1. Classification (NCBI taxonomy): domain Eukaryota; kingdom Viridiplantae; phylum Streptophyta; class Magnoliopsida; order Poales; family Poaceae; genus Triticum; species Triticum aestivum. The sequence goes on along the minus strand of NC_057807.1, from coordinate 223,238,744 downwards.
GAGGATGCCATTCCAGTGAGCAACTCCTGGAACATCGAGCATCTTCGCAAGTTTTACCCATAAGGCACGGCTGCCGGGCCCCCCGGCAAGCCACCTTTTGTACAAGCCTTGCCGACAAGGCATGTAACCCTCTATACGAAGCCAGGCGCAGACCCTGAGCATAAATAAACGAAGCGTTGGCGCCCTAAGTTATAGCATGCATGCTAGATTGAGTCTCCTCCTCGGTTAGGGTTGATAGTGCTTAGCGGCGACTAACCCCTAGCATAGAGGTCGAGTTTGTGTCTCTTTATTCCTGTCCATCCTCTTTGGTTTGCAGGGTACATAAATTTCCGCCAAGCCAACTGGAAGTAAGAGAAGGAGCCGACGCTCCGGCCCTGGCAAGCCAAGCTTGCCGGGGGCTGAGGACAGGAAGGCCCGCCCTCGGCAAGCTAGGGTCGCCGGGGGCTGCAAATTCAGATAAGTTTTCTTATCCCCTATTATGCATTTCCGTATAAAGTGCGGACATATGAAGCCTCGTTTTATTCCAAGGCTGCTGTGCTCCCTCCATTCCTGCCATCTGAGAACCTCTTCTTGGTTCAGAATTTGGTTGTAGCCACGGCGGTAAGGAAGCAAGCGTAGGGCCCACCCCTACTTCGCCCCTGCCTCCGCCAAAGGCGTGAGTGTGGTCGAATGGAGTAGGGGAGCGGCAAGGCCTGCTGCCGGGCAACGATGTTATGTTAACAATAACAAGGATTCGTTCCTTGGTATGTGCTTTGATCACACACAATAGGCCCGACAAGCACCTTTTTCATTAATACGTTCCACACAGGTACAGTTTGTACGGAATGTAAACATGATCAGGGGGATTACAAGTTTTAAATCTAACTAAGGCCCGTAGGCTTACAAGCTAAAAAAAGATAAGGTGCCCGTAATCCCTTTCTTGTCCCTCTCCTCAGGAAATAGAACAAGAAGGCAAGAGGGCAGGAGGAGTGCCTAGGCGAGGTACGAGCAGCAGAAGGCGCCAAGAGAACATGCTAGTGGCCACCTAGGGGGCTGGTGATGATGGTGCCGGGAAGAAGGCTGGAAGATGAGGCAGCGGTCCGTCAATACGCTATGAAGGCATCGTTGCCATCGTACTCCAACTTGACGGCCTGCCACCTACCTTCTTCGCCTTCTCCGACCTTCCCACGCCAGTCGCCCAAGGAGACGACCCCGAGAAGTTCAAGGAGCCGGCTCCACCGGGAGAAAGAACCCAGTGCAGATGCTGCTACTACCGGCACCGCCCCGGGGCAGCGGGTCCGACACCTAGTCAGACCCGTCATCCTCTTGCCTGCTACCCTCGTCGTCGGTGCCGCTGTCCACCTCGTCACTCTCGCTTGAGGACGAGTCTTCGTCATCCGAGGGGCTCTCCACGCAGCACTTCAGGCGAGTTCCGAAATCACCGAAGACCTTGACAGAGAGGAGGCCATTCTCCATTAACTTGAAGTAGAGAATGAGCCCCGCCGTCAGGCTGTGGTTGTGAGCGAAGGTTTTCCATCCGCGGCGAAGATACATGATGTGACGGGCTCTGAAATCAACGTCTGCCCATGTGCCACTGTTCCCACAGCCCCTCATGTGTAGCCTCAGCGCCTGCGGCGGGTCAAGCTCCATCTCCCAAGCGAATGGAGTAGGGAGACGGAGATGACGATGCGCCGGCCGGCGCAGCCTGATGAAGAACTCGCGGGGCTGGTCCCCGACGTGGGCCTCCATTGGGGGAAGGACCGTTGGCAGAGGCAAGGCCGATGCGCCGCCCCGTCCTCCTCTTCCCTGAGCACCACGGCAGCCTCGCCCTCGCCCTCTACCCCTTCCCCTCACGGCCGGTTCCACCGCCACGTGCTCTTGGGGAGGAGCAGCGCATTGTCGAGCAGAGACCCTCGCCGCCACCGTCGAAGCGTCAGCGCGCCCTCTCGCCATGGTAGAAGGGAGGAAGAAGCAAGGATGGGAAGAGGCGGATGGCGAAGGACTGAGGGGTGTCATCCCTCCCGCTCCCCTCCTTATAAAGGGGCGGGGTCAGGGCTCGGCCGCCCCTCTCAGCCAATCCAGCTCATTAATGGGACAGCGGGCGAGGCCGTCGACCGCCCTCCCCGCCCAATTGAAGGCACGTGGGTATCGACCCATGCGCGCACGTCTTCCCATATTCCGCGCGCCTGTCACCCGCCCTGCACCATGCATGCAACATACGTGGTGCAAGGGGTGGGCGTAATGGGACACGTGGAACGACGGTTCCCAGGCGTGGAGAGTAAATGAGCAGCGGCCCTGCGGTCTCGAAGGCACACGCAAGCCGCCTCTTTACCGTTCACCGCAAAATGACGCAAGCATGCTTTGATCACCCCCGCGCACGATCCCCATGTCATGCGTTCAACGCGGATCGTGGGGAAGCGCAGCGAGCGGGAAAATCACCCCAATAAAATCAACCCCGCCTGCCCACGCATCGTTTTGGGCCTGGCCCAACAACGTGTTGCACTTATATGTGGCCCAGACCCGAGGGCTCCTTTCGGTGTACAGAAGTAAGGGCACTACTTTGTACCCCTTTACCAGTGCACGGGTAATCAGAGCCACGCCTGCGGCCACACTTAAGCGAGGCAAGGACAGGGAGTCAAAGCCGCAAGACGGTCAAAGCAACGCCAAGACAGAGACACAAAGGACAAGAAGGCGAGGTGGGTTCCCCCGGCAAGACCCTTGCCGGGGCGGCCTCCACGGCCCTGGCGAGGACCTTGCCGAGGCAGCTCACCCAATGCCAGCGGACCGCGCCACCCATGAGCCCCAAGTTTTTCCAACACCACCAACCGCGTTGGGACCAAGGCTCGGGAGGCGCCTCCATGATGGCATGCAGATCTTTGTGAAGACAAGAAGCACTCCAAATCAGATGAGGATTAGAAGACGACGAACCTTGGTGAGATCCTTGCCGGGGAAACCCACAAGACCTTCGGCAAGATCCTTGCCGGCGACGACAACAACGCCACAGCAAGACCCTTGCCGGGGCCCCAGCAAGGCCCTTGCCGAGGACATCCGCGGGGCCACAGCCAGGCCCATGCTTGCCAAGTTTCCACCACCGCTCCCATGCAGCTGCCAGCCTACCAGCTAGGCAGGCACCTGCGTGTTGACATGAGGCTTCCAAGCCAACTTAGCGCATGCCTGCGTGGTGGCATGCAAATCTTCGTGAAGGCCCCACCACCGTGCCACCTCAGCAGCCTGCTAGCTTACATGGCACTAACCTCCTCGCTGCCCGGGCATGTGTCGAAGCAGGGCGAGGTGGCAATAAAGCAAGGGTACACTTCAGAGGCACATTAAATGCGTCTTGTCCTGTAATGGCTAAGCGATAAGCTTAGCCATCGTACACCGATGCCACCTCCTGTGTGCCACTGTGGCTATCCCCTTGACTATAGAAGGAGGCCTGAGGCATCCAGGAGAAGGATTCGGACCCTAGGACAAGTTACACTCGTCATAGCTAGCTCAAGAACTCCAAGAACACTGATATACACACAGAAGCAGGACCAGGGTATTACGCATCCTTGCGGCCCGAACTTGGGTAAACGACCCGAGTGCTTGTGCTGACCGCTGGTCCCGCTCTTCTCACGACCCCACGCCCCGCAACAGTAGTAGGGATTTATGTGATCCCATAGGTGTCGTTTCCACCAACAGGTTGTCCTACCATGAAGAAAGGGAGGCCGAGTTGGATCGGCAGGATGACCTCGATGCCCTCGGAGAAGAGCGGGATGTGGCTTGGGCACGTTCCACGTTTTACCAACAATAGGCAGGCGCTACCAGAGAAGGGAAGTCCGGAGAAAAGCATTCAACAAAGATGACTTGGTCAGGAGGTTCCATCTGAAAAAGCAGAAACACAAACTCCACCTAATGTGGGATGGACCATTTATCATAGATCAAGTACTCACTGGAGGCGCATATCATATCTGAGGTCCCGCGGATAACAAACTATAGCTGAATGCTTGGAACGTTGCCCTGCTCCAACATTTTTTAGAGTTTAGAAGCTTTTTTGTTAGTTATGCTCGGTCAATCTGAAGTGATGTAGTTACATCAGACACATACCGCATGTACGACATGTTCTATGCTACTAGTTTTCTCGAAGCCAAATACATGTTTCGCACTATCGGACCCTCCTCTCAAATATAGTCATTTTTTGCCTATATATGCATCAACTTGCCTTAAGTATTGGCCAAGCTGGGTTGCATGGCTCCTATGATTACCCCTTACGTTCCCGATTGTTCGGCTAAGGGTTAAAGGGAGCACCTCCACGATCGTTGCTACCGGGTTAACTAGGTTCGCACCTCAGACGGGTGAAGCCGAAAGCTAGCATTCTTAAGAAAATAGTTGGTCGGCAGTGATGAAAGTAGGAGTACTAATGTTTACACGCAAATAACCGGGGGCTTCACTCCCACCTTTGGTGCACATATTTCGCTTGATTAGGCGGATCGTCACGATCATACATGATCACCTAAGGAAAGGAACCAATGGACGAACTATTTTTCTTGAAAGATGTTTCTTACGCTTAAACACAATATAACATACACTCTGGATCACTTTTTTGAGCCCCATAGCCGGATTGCCTATCTTACCGAAGTACCTGGTCAACTTGGATGGGTCGGAAGCAGGAAGCACTCCTAAGCTAATGGTCGAGGAGGGAGAAGCTGAAGGCTGGCTAACAAAGTTTGTACAACATATGCAATCATAATGACGTAAAGTACATTAATACATAGAGTCATTATACATATCTTAAAACTTATCAAGCCCATCTATCAATGACTTAAAGGGAACAGTCTTGCTGCAAAAAGCGTGCGGCGGGCATCACAACCTCATACGCCAAGCTAGTCGGTACCTCTTTTCTGTCAGGACCAACAGGGCCCACTTCGGCAAGGTGCTCCGTCTTAATGCTCGTGTGTCGGGTCTTGACCATCGCCCACGCCTCCGGTGCTCCCTCCCGGCGGCCAATATTTTCCAGGCCTGGAGGCGACGCCGAGCCCCTTTGAGACGTTCGATGAGCTCGGAGATTCCCTCAGGCACATTCTCCTCGTGCCATAGAGCTTTACATGCAACTTTCATAGCCTTTCGAGCTCTTTCATGCTCCTCGATTAATTGCGCAAGCGCGTCTTCGGGCGCGATGCCAAGGGCCTCTTTAGGCTTACCTGTCAGCATCACTAATCGAAGTACATGTTAGTTCAGGGTAGTCATGCTATCGTATCTACTACTCCTTTCTTGCAAAGGACTAGAGACACACCGGACACAGCTTCACCAGTCTTCTAGTTTTTTGCTTCGTCAGTAGCCAGCTGCGCCCTCAGTTGATCAAGCTCTTGGGCTTGTTGGTTATTCTTCGCTTTTAGCGCAGTGACCTCCTCCTTACACCGAGTCAACACAAGATGATCGGCCTGCCATTGCAATTTGGTATACAGTTGGTCCTCTCAGGCCTACTTTAGGTCCTTCTCTAATTGACCAATCACTTTTGCTGCTACGGGAGCACAATACTTTAACACGGACTTCGCATCCCTTGTGAGTTTTTTTCACAAATTAGGTACACTTACCATGTGCTTCCCGAGTAAAGGCCTTGACCTGTGACACCTCGGCTTCTGAAGCACCTAGTTGTGCGTTGATCAGCTTCTCGGACAACTTTCCATTCTTCTCCCGAGATGACTGCGACTTACCAACAAGTTTTATCAAGCCTCCATATGGTCACATGTGGCCTCCCCGTGGCCTGGGGGCTACTCGCACAAGTTTTTTTGTTATCATATAATACTAATGGAATCTACCATCCATTCGGTGTCTTGGGCCTACTGTCCGTGTGACAGTTTGATCTCCTTGTGAGTACAAGCTTCGTCGCGTAGGTGACTACGGTTGAGCATGATTAGCTCCAAGAGAAAAATGAATGCCAAAAAGGAAAACACCTGCAAACCATTGGCCAAAATGTCCACCGCCTTCTCAAAAACAGTACAGGTGGCACCAAGGTAGGCGTCCACCGAGCTAAGGACATTGAATTCTTGACTGGTAAAAGCAGAGCTCCTTAGAGTGGCCTTTCAGCGTTGATGGTTCATTAAACTTCCAACCCGGAAGTAGTGGTCGAGCAGGTTCCCGAAGTATCTGGTTGAGGTGCTTCGGGGGCATCTGCCGAGGTGAAGATCAGCTCTCCACCTGATTTCGAGGCCGAATTGTCGGCCCCTTCCGCTAATGGCGCCTCGGCAGACTGCTTGCACAAGAAATTGAATGGTCAAGCATGAAAATACTTAATCTCCTGGGAAAATGTAGTGTTAATAAGGTTACCTATCCGGGGGAGGAGCGCTGTGCTCTGTCTTCATGGCCACCCCTAATGGGAAGCACCCTGTGTAGCGATTGAAGGGCCCCTTTGGGGGGTCGTACTGCTACAGGAGCGCTTTGAGCGTCAACCCTTAGGAAGAGAAGTCAGGGTGCTTGGAACAAAAGTTCTCTTTTTGGATGAGACAGGGGCATGTTTTACCGATGAAGATGATTGTGTCCCCGGCAGGTCCGGAATGATGGCCACTTTGGAGACATCAAGGCTCTCTTGGAAGAATGTTCCTTCCTCGTATATCGTGGATAGCTCCTCGTCTTCATGAAAGACAGGGTCGACGTCTCAACGGTAGGTACTCGACTCAAGCACAGGGCACTTCAACTCCTCGATCCAGAGTCTCCATTGTTGGCCAATCATGTTGGATATTTAGAAAGAGTAAGGCGTACTGATTGATAAGTAAAAGGGTTGGAGGAGGCTTACTTTGTCATCGGGATTATAGTAAGATATGTCGTTTATGAACTTCCTCTTGGCAAAGTCCGCGGCTTCACCTTTGTATAAGCCAGCTATAGATGTGCCAAATGCCGCATCATTGTCGAAGCCTCTTCAGATGGACCAGGTGGCATCGTGTAGGACCTTGAAGTATGTCTAGAGGGGGTGCTTAGACTACTTGACCAATAAAAACTTAACCTTTTCCCAATTTTAGAGTTTGGCAGATTTTAGCTACTTTTGGACAAGTCAAGCAATCATCAATCAATTCAAGCAAGCATGCAAAGAGTATATAGGCAGTGGAAATTAAATCATGCAACTTGCAAGAAAGTAAAGGGAAGGGTTTGAAGGATTCAAACGCAATTGGAGACACGGATGTTTTTGGCGTGGTTCCGATAGGTGGTGCTATCGTACATCCACGATGGAGACTTAAACCCATGAAGGGTAACGACTGCGCGAGTCCACGGAGGGCTCCACCCACGAAGGGTCCACGAAGAAGCAACCTTGTCTATCCCACCATGGTCGTCGCCCATGAAGGACTTGCCTCACTAGCGGTAGATCTTCACGAAGTAGGCGATCTCCTTGCCCTTACAAACTCCTTGGTTCAACTCCACAATCTTGTCGGAGGCTCCCAAGTGACACCTAGCCAATCTAGGAGACACCACTCTCCAAGAAGTAACAAATGGTGCGTTGATGATGAACTGCTTGCTCTTGTGCTTCAAATGATAGTCTCCCCGACACTCAACTCTCTCTCATAGGTTTTGGATCTGGTGGAAAGAAGATTTGAGTGGAAAGCAACTTGGGGAAGGCTAGAGATCAAGATTCATATGGTAGGAATGGAATATCTTGGCCTCAACACATGAGTAGGTGGTTCTCTCTCAGAAATGGTAAGTTGGAAGTGTAGGTTCGTTCTGATGGCTCTCTCCACGAATGAAGAGGAGGTGGAGGGGTATATATAGCCTCCACACAAAATCTAACCGTTACACACAATTTACCAAACTCGGTGGGACCGAATCGTTAAACTCGGTCGGACCGATTTAGTAAACCTAGTGACCGTTAGTGATTTTCGGTGGGACTGACATGCATCTCGGTGAGACCGATTCGGTTAGGGTTAGGGCATAACGTAATCTCGGTAAGACCGATTACACAAACTCGGTGAGACCGATTTGGTAATAAGCTTTCCAGAGAGTTGGTCAGGTAAACTCGGTGGGACCGATTTGCTCTTTTCGGTGAGACCGAAATGTTACAAAAAGGAAACAGAGAGTTTACATTGCAATCTCGGTGGGACCGATCGCTCACTTCGGTTAGACCGAAACGTTACGAAGGGAAACAGAGAGATTGCAACCCCATCTCGGTGAGACCGAGATCCCTATCGGTAAGACCGATTTGCTTAGGGTTTGTGGCAGTGGCTATGACTTTTGGAATCGGTGGCGCCGGATAGGAAGAATCGGTGTGACCGATTTTGGCTTTGGGTTTAGGTCATTTGTGGATGTGGGAAAGTAGTTGAGGGTTTTGGAGCATATCACTAAGCACATGAAGCAAGAGGCTCATTAAGCAACACCTCATCCCTCCTTGATAGTATTGGCTTTTCCTATAGACTCAATGTGATCTTGGATCACTAAAATGTAAAATGAAGAGTCTTGAGCTTTTGAGCTTGAGCCAATCCTTTGTCCTTAGTATTTTGAGGGATCCACTTTCATCATCCATGCCATGCCATTCATTGAGCTTTCCTGAAATAATAGTCTTGGAATAGCATTAGCTCAATGAGCTATATGTTGTTATGAATTACCAAAACCACCTAGGGATAGTTGCACTTTCAATCTCCCCCTTTTTGGTAATTGATGACAACATATAGATCAAAGCTTCGACAAATGATAATAAGATTGAATAACATCGTCGCTTTGAGAAGTATGTGATAAGCAAGAGCTCCCCCTAAATTTGTGCATGGGTTAAGATTTGCTTTGGACTGCAAATGCACAATGAATTAGGCTCATGGGTTACTCTTCCATGTCACATACATCTTGGTGGAGCGCTCAAAATAATAAACAATGAATACATGCACTCATCACCAAGCATAGTGAGTGATCACATAAGATAGATAGGATAATATCAAGCATGCATAAGTGTAGCTTATGATCAAACACATGATCATCAATGTCTCACAAGCATAGTATCTCAACCAAAAGCAAACAAAGTTTGAAAAACCACCAAATAAAGCAAGAGAGAACAAAAGCAACACTCTCTCTCTCGAAGCCTATGATCTATACATTTTTCTCCCCCTTTGGCAACAAGTTACCAAAAAGTTCATAGAAAATGCATAGTGCTAGATCGACTCTCAGGCTTGATCTTCTGGTGGTGGTGTAGAGATGGCTCCTTGGACGAAGGCTTCAGTTGAAGTGGATGGAGCTGGAGGAGTTGGTGCTGGAGCTGGTTGCACTGGAACTGTAGGGGCAGTGGCTGGTGCTGAAGTTGTTGCTCTAGTGTCTGTCACTGGCACTGCAACTGACCTCTGGGCTCTGGGCACTCTGGCAAACACATTGGTGGTTGTCTTGCCCTTCCTCTCCTGCATGTCATCCTGCAGCTGCTCCACAACTGACTGAATCTCAGTTACCTTGACATCTAGATCATAGAATTTTTGTTCCATGATTCTTTCCAGGCTCTCCTGGTTTTGAGTTAGGGTGGCCAACCCCTTCTCAATCCTCAGAGTTGATGCTATCAAGTAACCAAGCTGCTCCTGTTTGGTTTTCAAGAAATATTCAGATGCCTCCTCTTGAGTTGGCATCTTGGCAGCCTTCTCCTTCTTTGCCTTCTCCTTCTTCTCCTGAGCTTGAACTGATTGTGGATCATCTTCATTCATGACAACCTCATTGTCCTCAAAGTCTGGATAAAGTGGAAAATGTTCCTTATCCAACTGATATTTCCCTGTGCCCATCTTTGAGTTGATCAATTCCTGAATCTGAGGTGCATATCCACAGCTCCTCTTCTGATCTGCTGCAGTCCTCTTGATTGTTTCAATTATTAGGCTCATGACTTTGAACTTCTGTGGCACATCAAACACATGCAGCATGTTGATGGCATGCCCTCTGATCATGTTATGGTCACCAGACTTGGGCAACAAAGTGTGCCTCAGAATCCAATTGATGGTTGGCAACCCTGATAGCAGAAAGTGAACTGATCCAAACTTGTGAGTCTCTACTGCCTTGTCTGGGATCTCCTTGTACATGTGAGCCATTGAATTGTGACCCAACTTCTTCTTTGCATAAATGTCCAGGTCATCCTCATTTTCCTTGGGGGCATTTATCAGACTTGCCCATTCTTCAACAGTGGACTGGTACCTTGTACCTTCAGACATCCAAACAATTCTACCATCTGGGTAAAAATGTGCTGTGGAGTAGAACTGCATGATAAGCTCATCATTCCAGTTGGTGAACTTCTGTCCAACAAAATCTGCAACTCCACAAGCAACAAAGCTTTCTTGCACTCCAGGATAGTGCTGCTCATTGTCCTTGATGAATTTCCAGTCGACCCACCTCATGTCACAGACTATGGGCTTCTTGTCCAACAGAATTGTTTCATAGAAGTCCTGCTGTTCCTTTGTGTGGAACCTGTAGTCAACAGCAGTTCTTCTTCTTGAAGCATATGGATCTTCCATCCTCCACAGTCTCAGCCCTGAATCCTTCCTGATTCTCATGTCCTCAGCCACAGGATGGGCATCATTGTGGTCTGGTATCTTGGGCTTGGGCTTTCTTAAGACCTGTCCTTCTTCATCCTCATCTTCAGCAACATTGGGCACTGGGGCCTTGTTCTTCTCAGCAGCTGGAATACTCCTAGTATTCCTCTTTGGAACTTGCTTGGCCTTGGAGGCAGCTTTGGGTGCTTCCTTGGGCTTGGATGTTGCAGCCCCTGATCTGATTGCATCACCCATGAGCTTGGCTGCCCTAGGTGCTGGTGCAGCATCCTCTTCCTCTTCATCAGAATCCCTTCTCATTGAGGGCTTTCCAAGGACCTTGGCAGTTGTGGTTCTTGCTCTCTTCTTTTTCTTATCCTGATCACCATCATCCTCTGATTCAATTGTGAACTTCATAGTTGCACCAGTGGGGACTTTCTGAGGTTTGGATGATGTATCTTTCCTTGCAGGTGCCTCTTTGGGTTGAGCTTGAGCTGGCACTTGAGTGGACTTTCTGGACTTTGGCATTGGAGTCCTCTTAGCAGGAACTTTCTTCTTCAGACCTGGTTTTGTGCTCTGTGCAGAGCCATATTCCTTCTTGAGCACCACTTTCTTGGAAGTGGCCTCATCTTCCTCAGCTTTGTAATCTTCATCCTCAGAATCTGAATTTCTTTTCCCCCTTTGCCTAGTTGCAGCCTTAGGCAAATTGCTAAGTACTTCTGCTCCCTTCATCTGTAGTTGAGGGACTAGTGCCCTCACTCAAGTCCATCTGCTCTTCTGACCTGTTCTGGCTGTCACTCTGATCTGACATACTGCAAAAGCTGACTGCTGACCCTGTGAAGAGTTATAGATGAGATAGAATAGATGAGCATCACAAAATGCAGAGATTTTTGCAAAAGAATGATTCAAAAGTTCAGTTTTAGTTTTCCACAGAAAGCATTTCGGATCAACTGATTTTCAAACTCGGTGATACCGAAGCAGTTTTGGAACCTAAACTGATGATCTCGGTTGGACCGAGTTTCAGTTCGGTGGCACCGAGACTGCTAGGGTTTCACAGAATCCTCAAATCGGTCGCACCGATTAGTAATTCTCGGTCAGACCGAGAGTCACTAGTGCAATGGCATAAGCCAAATCGGTGAGACCGAGTTTTTCAACTCGGTGGGTCCGAGATGGTTTCGGCGGAAACCTAACCCTAAAAATTTGAACCTCATCTAATCTATGGACTACTTTGGCTGGATAGAAGAGTTTCAATCGTGGCAAGAATCAATATGAAAACAATGTGCTAGGAATCAGACGTGGATAGCACAAAGATCAAGTCCATACCCTAACTTGGCGGTGGACTTGCTACGGCGGCAACGGCGGGGACGAAATCCGTTGACGGCGGCGGAGACCAGCGACAGGAGGCTGCTGGCGACGAGGAGACGATCCGGAGACCACGATGGCAGAGCGAGCTGTTGCGCGGGCGAAGGGTTTCGGAGAAATTTCCAAACTTTTGCCCGTGGCTATATATAGCCCGACCCTGTCGGTGTGACCGAGTGGAACAACTCGGTGGCACCGAGATGCATAACTGTGTTCAGTTACAGCAAATCGGTGAGACCGAAAAGTTCAAATCGGTTGCACCGAGATTGAAAACTCAAATCAACTTGATGATCTCGGTAGGACCGAAATGGTGGAATCGGTCTGACCGAGAATCACAAAGAGGTTTTGGAAGTTTAAGTCTATGACGAATCGGGGACTCCGAGTGCTCCTCACACAGAGTGGTTCGAATCTGACTTGATCAAATTTTGTGATGTAGCATGAATAGAGTTTGAGATGAGAAAAGCATAGATAGCTAAAGAAGGTTCTTAGGCATTCTTGTCCATCCACTTGGCAAAAAGAAAAGAACCCAAACAATCAAAACAACAAGTGGATGTCCTTGAATGAGTAAAATATGCACCAACATGCTCACACAATAAGATGGCGAATGAAATATGTGGCAAAGCATGCACAACCAATTCTAGCATCTATCAAACAATTGGCGATGACTAGGTCATCTATATATGAGTATATTGACTTAGGAGTCAAATGAGAACATTTGATCATAGGTCATACTCATCGTTTAAGCTCAAGTGGGGTTACCACTTTTACATAATGCATTGATGTGTTCACACCATTAGAGTTGCTTTGACTCAATTCTTAGAGTTAAGCTCCCCCTAGATGTGAGATCCCCCCTTAGAGGGATGAACTAACCTTGGGTTTTGTCGATGATGACTTCATGTAGGTGTTGAAGATGTAGATGCTCAATGTTGATGTAGATCATTTGGAGCAATCCTTTGGAGTGAGTTGCACTTTCAACTTACCTACATGGGTTAGTCCCACAAGGAACAAACAAGAATATCCATAGACATAGAGTGATGCACACACAAGATGATGTCCATGAAATCATTAGGTTACCTTGTCCCTTGCCTTACCAACATGAGGGTTTGTGACTCCTTGAACTAGTGCAAGATGTGGAAGTTGATTGCACTTGTTCTTGCCAAAATGATATGAGTGAAGAATGTTGGCGGAGTCACCCTCAAGAACTCTCTAGTTCTTCTTCTTCGGGATCCACATCATCTTGATGGGAATCCTTGGAGTTGTAGTTGTACTTGATGAAGTAGAACTTGACGTAGTCTTGGGGACCCACTTGAACGAGGCTTTAGGTGCTTCTTCAAATGCATCAATCTCTTCTTGAAGCTTGTCCTTGCCTTTGTTCTTGTGGTCTTGTGGTGGAAGATCATCTTGAGCTTGTGTTCCCTTGAAGGAAGTAGGATCATACTTCTCTTGTTGAGGAACAAACTTCGTCTTGGGGTATTGATCTTCTTCCCACTCAACTCCATTGGCATTGAACTTTCGTTCAAAACCAACACCTTGATTCTTCCGGTGCCTTCCTTGCTTGCGTACAATTTCCTCGAATTGCTTACTCCCGGCAAGGCTCTTGTAAACACCTTTCTCTATAATTCCCTTCAATAAGCTATTTTCTTGCTCAAGTGTAACTTGGCTAAGAGAATCATTAGTGGAATCAAGAGAACTACTAGAAGCAACAATATTGGATTTGACATTATTATTGTTACTACTAGAGGAAGTATCTTTCTTGTACTTGTTACTAGACTTGACTTGAGGCATGTAAGTAGATAAGAGTAAACGCTTGGCAATGTAAGAAGAACTTTTCTTGCGGAGATCATCATTGATTGCTTTTAAGAACTCATGCTCTTGCTCAAGATTGAGCTTTTCAAAGCGTAACTTCTCATGAGCCCTTAAAAGTTCTCGATGATCTTCGTAGATAGTTTCATGAGCTAACTTAAGAGAGTTTAGTTCTTTAGTTAGAAGCTCAATCTTCTCCTTATCATTGTCATTCGTTTTATCTTGATTAGCATGATTAATTGACGTTTCATCATAGTATTCATCACTAGAGTTGTCAACAAGTAAATCATCATCCACAAGCAAGTCATCTTCATCACTATTGAAATCAACATACTCGGGATGTGTTACCTTTGGACCTTTGGCCATGAAGCATCTTCCAACACCTTCATTTGGTGAGTCAAATATGTCGTAGGAGTTGGTTGACACAAGTGCTAGACCGGCAACACCTTCATCTTGAGTATATTCGGAGTCGGAGTGATAGCTTCTCTCGGAGTGATTGTCGGAGTCGGAGCCGGATACCCATTCACCAACATGAGCTTGATGTCTTCGTTTTGTGTAGCTCCTTGATGACTTGTCCTTCCTTTCCGAATCCTTGCTTCTCCGTGAGGGTCTTCGTTCATAACGATCATCTCTACTCCTCCTCTCTCTTGGTGGTGATTCTTCTCTTTTGCTCCTTCTTCTTGGAGAATCTTCTCTTCTTTTGTAGGGTGCCGTACACTCATTGGAGTAGTGTCCGGGTCTCCCACAATTGTAGCAATTGCGCTCTCGACTAGAAGATCTTTTGTCATTGTAAGACCTTGACTTGGAGCTTCTTTCTTTGCTTCTACTCTTGTAGAATTTGTTGAAGTTCTTCACCATTAAGCTCAATTCTTCATTGAAGGTTGGTTTCTCACTTGATGATGTGGGGGCTTCACTTGAGGCTTTGTAAGCACCACTTGACTTGTTGTGAAGTTCCTCCTTATCCTTGAGTGACATCTCATGAGCAACAATTCTTCCAATGACTTCCGTTGGCTTGAGATCTTTGTAGTTTGGCATCATTTGAATCAATGTGCACACGGTATCATACTTTCCATCCAATGCTCTTAGATCTTCTTGATGATGAATTTGTCGGTCATCTCTTCACTCCCTAAGCCGGCAATCTCATTTGTGATAAGAGCAAGCCTAGAGTACATTTCAGCGACACCTTCACCATCCTTCATTTTGAACTTGTCAAGCTGACTTTGGAGCACATCCAACTTGGATTCCTTGACGGACTCGGTACCTTCATGCATATCAATCAAAGTATCCCAAATTTCCTTTGCATTCTCAAGACGGCTGATTTTGTTGAATTCTTCGGGGCACAATCCGTTGAAGATGATATCACAAGCTTGAGCGTTGTATTGCAGCATCTTCAATTCTTCCGCATTAGCTTCACGGTTCGGTTCTCTCCCATCGAAAAATTCACCTTGCAAGCCAATACAAATAATTGCCCAAACGGCGGGGTTATGTCCAAGAATATGCATTTTCATCTTATGCTTCCAACTAGCAAAATTAGTACCATCAAAGTAAGGACCTCTACGGTGATAATTTCCCTCGCTAGACGCCATACTCTCCTAGGTTGTGAAACCAAGGCTATGACCACCAAAAGCTATGGAAATCAAAGCAAATGGAGACCAAAGCTCTGATACCACTTGTAGGACCTTGAAGTATGTCTAGAGGGGGGTGATTAGACTACTTGACCAATAAAAACTTAACCTTTTCCCAATTTTAGAGTTTGGCAGATTTTAGCTACTTTAGGACAAGTCAAGCAATCATCACACAATTCAAGCAAGCATGCAAAGAGTATATAGGCAGCGGAAATTAAAGCATGCAACTTGCAAGAAAGTAAAGGGAAGGGTTTGGAGGATTCAAACGCAATTGGAGACACGGATGTTTTTGGCGTGGTTCCGATAGGTGGTGCTATCGTACATCCACGTTGATGGAGACTTCAACCCACGAAGGGTAACGGCTGCGCGAGTCCACGGAGGGCTCCACCCACGAAGGGTCCACGAAGAAGCAACCTTGTCTATCCCACCATGGCCGTCGCCCACGAAGGACTTGCCTCACTAGCGGTAGATCTTCACGAAGTAGGCGATCTCCTTGCCCTTACAAACTCCTTGGTTCAACTCCACAATCTTGTCGGAGGCTCCCAAGTGACACCTAGCCAATCTAGGAGACACCACTCTCCAAGAAGTAACAAATGGTGCGTTGATGATGAACTCCTTGCTCTTGTGCTTCAAATGATAGTCTCCCCAACACTCAACTCTCTCTCATAGGTTTTGGATCTGGTGGAAAGAAGATTTGAGTGGAAAGCAACTTGGGGAAGGCTAGAGATCAAGATTCATATGGTAGGAATGGAATATCTTGGCCTCAACACATGAGTAGGTGGTTCTCTCTCAGAAATGGTAAGTTGGAAGTGTAGGTTCGTTCTGATGGCTCTCTCCACGAATGAAGAGGAGGTGGAGGGGTATATATAGCCTCCACACAAAATCTAACCGTTACACACAATTTACCAAACTCGGTGGGACCGAATCGTTAAACTCGGTCGGACCGATTTAGTAAACCTAGTGACCGTTAGTGATTTTCGGTGGGACTGACATGCATCTCGGTGAGACCGATTCGGTTAGGGTTAGGGCATAACGTAATCTCGGTAAGACCGATTACACAAACTCGGTGAGACCGATTTGGTAATAAGCTTTCCAGAGAGTTGGTCAGGTAAACTCGGTGGGACCGATTTGCTCTTTTCGGTGAGACCGAAATGTTACAAAAAGGAAACAGAGAGTTTACATTGCAATCTCGGTGGGACCGATCGCTCACTTCGGTTAGACCGAAACGTTACGAAGGGAAACAGAGAGATTACAACCCCATCTCGGTGAGACCGAGATCCCTATCGGTAAGACCGATTTGCTTAGGGTTTGTGGCAGTGGCTATGACTTTTGGAATCGGTGGCGCCGGATAGGAAGAATCGGTGTGACCGATTTTGGCTTTGGGTTTAGGTCATTTGTGGATGTGGGAAAGTAGTTGAGGGTTTTGGAGCATATCACTAAGCACATGAAGCAAGAGGCTCATTAAGCAACACCTCATCCCTCCTTGATAGTATTGGCTTTTCCTATAGACTCAATGTGATCTTGGATCACTAAAATGTAAAATGAAGAGTCTTGAGCTTTTGAGCTTGAGCCAATCCTTTGTCCTTAGTATTTTGAGGGATCCACTTTCATCATCCATGCCATGCCATTCATTGAGCTTTCCTGAAATAATAGTCTTGGAATAGCATTAGCTCAATGAGCTATATGTTGTTATGAATTACCAAAACCACCTAGGGATAGTTGCACTTTCACATCGTCAGTACCATTGTACATACACAACAGATGTTGACATTGCCGAAGAGGTTGGACTCTTCGGTCGATGTCCGTCACCATCACATCTATAATGGCGAGGCTCGTATTTGTCACACATCTCACCTTCACCGTGAGATGAGCCACATCGACATCATCCTTTTGAGCACTGCTCCGTGGCCTCCAGCCATAAAGTTTCTTCGGAGGATCCGAAGAGTAGGGCGGTAGCCCGGGCCGAGCTGACTCATGTAGTGGCACATCAACAATGTAGAACCTCTCAAACACCCACGTGTCGTCTTCTCGAGGAGTGTCGGTGGGGTAGCCGGCTCCCGCTATTCTGCACACCTCGGCGACTCCTACCTCGTGTAATTTCATGTCTCTCGAGAGCAGGGCATTACATAGAAGTACCGTCTTCACAGTCCGAAGTGGGCCTCGCACCTGAGGTACATCTCGCAAAGGGCGACGAACCCCGCGGTATGCAAGGATCAAGTTGGGAGTCAGGTGATGGAGTTGGATCCCGTAGAACTTGAGCAGACCACGAAGAAAAGGGTGGATTGGGAATCCCAACCCGTGTAGGAGGAAAGGAATGAAGCATACCCGCTCATCCCCATGAGAGATGGGATGACTATCAACATGCGTCTGTTGGTCAATGAATATTAGGCCCGGGCGTGTTGAGGCCAAATCTGGATCTGCAGGTACCCTTGGGTGGAGAGCCGATTTAGCTGAACGCGCGTGACAGAGCAGCTCCCCCTGTCGCCTTTGACAGGGTCGTGTGGGCGTCTGGATGAGCCAACATCATTCGCCATTGTTAGAATTCCTCAGGCTTGACTTTGGGAGGGGGGAATGGTGTTAAACGGTGAAAGAGGGAAGTCCAAGATGCGTCTGGTCATAAATTTGGGCCTGGTGCTAGTTAAATAAAGACAATAAAGGCGACGCTTGGACGTCTGGCCATAAAGGTGGCGCGATTCCCCAGACAACACAACATACAAGATGGCGTGAGGTGGCACCTTGTGCGGAAGAGGAGCTCGGCAATTCAAACTAAAAACTCCGAAGATAAAATGGGAACTCTCCTGTTGAGTCGGAGATTCCTAGCCGAAGATAGTATCCAAATAAGATCATCAACCTTGGCTCCGAACACAAGTTCAGGGGCTACTGACGGTGTCCTGGACTAGGGGGTCCTAGCCCGGCCTGACTAAGTATGGGCTAGACCGCCAGCTCATTAAGGAGGGAGGACTCCGGAGGCCTTCCATATGACGCGACCGAAGACCTGGCATGTACTCCAAGCATATCTGATTAGGATCGACATGTAATTCCTTAGATGGCAACCGACCATGTGTAACCCTAGATACCCCTGGTGCCTATATAAACCAGAGGGTTTAGTCCATAGAGGCCCGCTCATACATTCATCATCATACCCCTAGGGTTTAGACCACAACTCACGATCTCGAGGTAGATCAACTCTGTACTTTGATACATCCACAATATAGGCAAGAGCAGGACGTAGGATTTTACCTCCATAGAGAGGGCACAAACCTTGGTAAACGCTATGTGTTCTTTCTCTTGTTACCCATCGATCCGATCTAACAGCTTGGGCCCCCCTACCTGAGGTCTGCCGGTTTTGACACCGACACCCTTCTCTGCATTAGTTGAAACTTTGGCTCTCTTTGGATCCTATTTAGATGACGGACTTGGCGGAACCATGTGGGGTGCCATAAGCATTAGTTGGTTACATCGGCAGGTGTGATCCCTTTAGGATTGATTGTCTTGCCTCCTGTATCCATGTTTACATCCGGGGATCTCTTCCTGATAAGGTCCGCCTCCTCCATGTACGCATTTGGGTCTTCATACCCAACATTCCACTGTTGTTGTTGTGCCCTTCCCCTTCCAGAACCGTACCTCCCCTTAGAGCTCCATGGCCAAAACCTCCCCTCTAGGAGCGGCCTTCACCTGGGCCTATTTGTGCACCACGGAACCAGGTTACCCTCAAGTCCTTGAAGACTAGAGCTTTTGGAGGACGAACACTATCCACATGTTCCTTATATTGATGGCCAAGATGACCACAGACAACACATCAATATGGAAGGCGTTCATATTTCACAAAGAAAAATCTATCTCTTGTTTTCTTTCACCATCGGTGTGGCGCTCTTCAATGGTTTGTAGACATTGATCTTGAACTGAACCATGCAAAAACTCCCCTCAAAATCGTGGGACTTCGGATCGACAAACTCCACTTCACCAACGTTTCCAGCCAAAGCCTTCAACACGGGGTTGAACCCATCAGGGAGATCATGCATCTGGGCCCAGAGCTCAAGGGTATCTAACTTGATTTGCGTCAGCTTCGTGAATCCGTCATAGGGTGTTGTGACCACCGCAAAACCCTTGTAATTCCAATGTCCTTCTTCCATGACTCTCTCCCAATCACCCAAGCAAGAAAAATGCAAAATGTACAAATTGTCCTCAAGGAGGCCAATATTTACCTCTTGGGCTAAATCTCACACTGCCCACATCATTTTGAAGAACCAAAATTGGCTATAAGATTTCTCTGTGCGAACTCTTGCAAATGCCATCCATCTGATCGACTCTGGAGGGGGCGCTTCTTCTTCCACAAACACCACATCGTCTAGGTCGTCGTCCTGGAGACCCAGCATCTCCACCATCTCAACCACATCTTTGGAGTCCACCTTCTTCGACCCGAAGCTTTTTCTGCCATGCCTTGAAAACCCTAGCCCGATGAAAAATCGACCGAGCTGTTGATGGAACTCTAGATCGCTCCCCACAACAACCACGCGGGCAAAGACCGAGCAACTCTCCAGGGAGAGTCCCTTGATCAGTCTGAACCAACAAGGAAGATGGAGGGAGGGGCGGCAGGGGATTGGAGATCTCAATGTTCGGCTATCGCCGCTGCGAGGAGTATAACGAGAGGGGAGGACTGCCCATAGCATACCCCTTGTTTTTTTGAGGGATCACACCCCTTGTTTTTTTTTGAGAACATAACTCCAACTTTATTCATTTGTAATAAGTAGTACATCGTTTGTGAGGAACATTACAATTTCGTTTAAAGGCTCCTCAAACCAATCAGAAGTCAAAAAAAATCTAGCTAATCTAGTAAGCTCATGAGCTACTTTATTTGCTTCCCTATTACAGTGCTCAAATCTAGCAGTAACGAAATCACAGGCATAATGAAAACAATCTTTGAAGATTGCTGCCGTCCATCATACCCCTTGGTTAGGGGGCAACTATGCCCCCCCCCCCCCTCTCTCTCACACACATAGGGCCATTCAGCTCCATTTATTTTTTGAGGGCAATTCTGCTCCTAATTGGGCGGGTGCGTGCGCAACATTTGTAACGCCCCGGTATGTTCCGATTTACAGGCTAGTTCACGGGCTAGCTCATGGGCTCTTCGCAGTGTACAACTACACTAGTAGGAGGAAAATGATGGTGAGGTTCAACTAAACCCTAAAACCTCAAAAGCCCTTTCTTAGCCTTCCCGCCGCCGGCAACCGACCACCGAAGCCGCAATGGTCTCCGCCGAGTACTCCATCGACCTCAAGCTCTCCGAGCTCCTCAAGCAAGCGCGGCCGAGCGCTACCTCTCTCCGCGCCGCCGGGGATGCCACGGACGCCGTCGGGAAGCTCATCAAGAGCGTGCCGCCGCAGCAGGCTGCGCCGGAGGCTGCCTCGGGGTTCGTGAGGGACCTGGGCCTCGCGGCCGAGAAGCTAGCGTTTTCCTTCCGGCCGCCGGAGGTGGTGCGGCTCGCCGGGAGCCACGCGGCCGGCGCGGTCACCAGACCCGACGTCGCCGCTGACCTTCTCGTCCGCTTGCCTAAGGTATGTGTTTCACTTTGCTTTAGTAAATTTAGTTTAGAAAACTACCACAGAGGATTCTCATCTATGCTATGATGTCCAATTCAATCCTGTCAACAAAAATTCTTGTTGAGTACAAACGTGTCTACTCTACATGGAGCCAGGCCCTTTAGTCAATCTAATGCAACCAGATGTTACCTACGTCAAATATTACTCCAGTTCCTGGTATCATTTTGGATGTTGCACATTGGCATGTGATCGCTACCCTTCCAAATACAATTATATTCATACTGTTTAAGCTTCTATCGAGGTTTTGGACTACCATTATCTGTGATTATGCAGTATGGGTTTAATGATTTATCTTTGCTGTTTTTATAGGAATGCTTTCATGAAAAGGATTTCCTGAATCACCGGTACCATGCAAAGAGGTGTCTTTACCTCTGCGTCATCGAGAAGAGCTTGAGGTCTTCTCCTTTAATCCGCAAGGTTTCATGGTCTACCTTCCAAGATGAGGCACGAAAGCCTGTCCTCCATGTATATCCAGGTTGTTGTTCAAACAAATTACTGTGCTTCATTTTTTTTTTACTTCAGTGTGCATTCAAGGTTAATACTCATGCACTTAAATGTGTGGTCCTTGCGTTCTCTTCTTATTTTTCAATACCTCCATTCGCACAGCAACAGAAATTGCAGAACTTCCTGGGTTCTATGTCAGGATAATCCCGACGGCAAGCTCTTTATTCGATCTTTCAAAGCTAAATCTGTCAACAAGAAACAATATCCGTGCATATACAAAAGGTAAACTGCCTGCTTTAGAATCACCTGAACCATACTTTTGGCCTTGAATATAGGAATATTTGTTATAAGCAACTGATCAAATTTGCATCACAGATGGCATAAACCAACCGACACCTAGGTATAATAACAGCATATTGGAGGATATGTTTCTGGAGGAAAATGCAGAATATACCGGCAGCACCTTTGCAAATTGGAAAACCTTGCAAGAGGCATTGGTTTTACTAAAAGTAAGGAGTTCTTCCTCAGTTTCATATTTCTTATAAAAAATATGGATCAAATGTCTGCATGTCGAGAGTGGGGTTTCTAGTAACCCCTTCAACAACTGTCTGATGAAGAAATACTTCTATATTGACAGAGCAGAAGTCTACTTATTGGTTTTCTCCTGGATGGCAATCTAATATTTAGTTTGAAATGCAGGTTTGGGCACGTCAAAGAACTTCAATATATTCACATGATTGCCTCAATGGATACTTAATATCTGCCATCCTTGTGTTTCTTACCATGGACTCTGGAGGAAGTATAATTAATAGATCAATGACCACAAGACAAATTTTCCGCGTTGCAATCAATTTTTTTGGTACATCCAAGCAACAGAAAGTTGATATTTCATTTATGTTTAATCGTTTACTATATCTATCTCTGTTTGCTTGTAGCAACTTCGAAGATGTGGTTGAAGGGCTTGGTGATTCAGCCAATGAAGAAGCGTACTATCAGCAAAGAGGTCTGTCAACCTGTTGCATATGATATATAGCTTAATCACCAAATAATTGTATTAATTGTCTAGGCCAGCTCCCCTAGAATAACAAGAGTAATATTCTTATAAAATCGTAATTTCTCCAGATAAGTTATTTGCCTTAGTGTGAACATGGTAAAAAATTGGCATCCCAAGCTTAGGTATGCCTAGCTGGTTATACTAACAATGAAATTGGTGGTCAGGCGCACCTCTGCCTGTAATTCAATAATAACTAGTAGGCTGGTAATCCCTCCGCTCGTAGTATAGATCTTGGTGCATGACGGATAATTCTGGATTGAATTTTTGCATGCAGTGCTAATAATCTGTGGGGTAATATTGAATATTCAGTTATTATGATATTCTGATCCATGAATTTTTCAGGGCATTGCTCATCTGCTGAAAACATTTGATGTTGCCATATCTGATGTATCTGGCCATGTCAATCTGGCATTTCGGATGACGAAGTCGGCCTTTTCAGAGGTAGGTTTGACTATGGAAGTACCCTATGAACACCAATTCCACATCTCATGTATATGTATGCATCTACATAACCATGGTGTGATATCTCCACCATGGTAGAAGTTTAGTTTTCCTTGCTCCATATGTTCAAAATATGACTCCCCCCAATTGTTAAGCTTGCAATTTTCTTTGTCTATTATAGTCTCCATCTTACACCGAATCGTTTCTGATTCAGCTCCAAGATGAGGCAGCTTGCACACTTAATTGCCTTGATAAATGCAGAGATGGTGGATTTGAAGAACTTTTTATGACCAAAGTTGATTTTGGTGCTAAGTTTGATTCATGTTTGAGGTATGTTCAGTTAAGCAAGTATGTTGTGTAACTCTCATGTATATTGCAATTTTGCATTATGCTCTTTCACTGGAGTTTCTATCCGAAATAATGGTGCAGTACATGCTGAGCCTGAGAGCCGGAAACAATCTATTTGCATGGCTATATGTTTGAGTGAGCGAGTGATTGATTTTGGAAGACATCGATGAAATGATGATTATTCCATCTATATATTTCAAATTTCTACATAGTTCACAAACGTTGGAACTTGACAAGTGCTCCCAGTTCGCATTTGCCAGCCTCAACTTAGATGCCATTTTCCACTGCACATTTTTGACTGGGAAACTGTAGGGGAGGCCCCGAGACTATTTTATTTATTTATTAATTCGAACATATCTAGAAACTCCAGGGCATAGCGGACAGTTAAATCATGCTAAAGTAAACTGGTCATCAGGGAGCATGTGAGCTCAGGATCAAAAGAACACTTTTGCTAAAGTAAACTGTACAAGGGCACTGAGCCATAAGTGTAAAACACCAGCCTTAGCTGGGGAGACCCTGAGCTGAAGGTAAGCAAAAGACATTCCTTCCTAAATAATCGGAACCATGAGCTTTGGGGGGCAGGGCTAATATTGTTTGCTTCCAGATGCACCAACATGCAGTGATCATAATTTTGATGAAGAAAGCCTTCCCAAAGGTAGCTGTGGTACAGGAGAATATCTGGAGGTATTATTGATAAAATTAAGGTGGATGCCAATTCTATGCCAACAGCTCCCTGCTGGAGGGACAGGATAGGAAACAATGATCCTGCAGATCCCGTTGAAAGAGAACACAGCAAAGGGAATCAGATACTTGGCAGTTCTTTCTATGCAGAAAATCTCTTGTATTTAATCTGTTATTTAGGAGGAGCCAAGCAAAGCCTTTGAGCTTTGCGGTAGACTACGATCAAACCCAACTGAGAATTGCAGGAGCTTGATTGTGAGAAAATGACTGGGAATACACTTTTGTGGAGGAGTAATGATCATTCCCCTAAAAGTAGCTCCAAAAGTCATCTTCCTCATTGTTAATTTTGGATGTTCTGGAGGATGCTACTGAACATAAGAAACTCCATCAAAGGTTTGTGAGGAAAGTGGTAGTTGTAACAGGTCCAGAAGATCATCCATTTCTAGTGCCTGCTTAACTTAAAGGGAGTTGTTCACTGCAAAAGAGTGAAGCCTCGGTAGGAGGTCCTTAAGATAAGAGGCTGAACCATTCCATTTGTCAAGCCAAAGATGGACAGAGTTGCCCTTTCTGATGGAGCAGGAGGCAAAGCTGAAGAACTTGCTCTGTAACTTGATCACATGTCTCCCAAAAGGAACCATATTTAGAGCTAGCATTACTGCACATCTTTGCTGCTATTGTCATAATCAGCTAATTTCCCCTTACTACCATAATTCTAAGAATGTTTGCAAATTTTGAAATTTCAATTTGCTATCCAGTCCTAATTTAAGACTTAAAGCTAGCTTATCAAGTTCTCATGTGATCCTTCTTGTTGTCACTGTCAGGATTAACTTGAAGGGGAACTCTAAAGTTACTGCATTAAGCTTCTGCTCGGATGATGAATCATGGCGAATACTTGAAAAAGATGTTCAGTCCTTGCTGCAACAAGGACTTACAGATAGAACAAAGATGATCCGCGTTCTGTGGAGAAGCACACCTTCTGAATGGAATATAATGGATGTATGTGACATTTGTGTCCCATAACTGAACACTTATGTTTGCATTTCAATCTACTGACAAACACAGCTTTATAGGGCTTCTCAGAGTTTGGTAGCAGCCCACTGATTGTCGGTGTAATGCTTAGCTTGTTGGAGAAGAGTTATCGTCTTGTCGATATTGGTCCAAACCCTGAAAATCGTGATGAGGTGATTTCCATTTTATAGATTACAGAATAATGGTCAACTGCAATTACTGTGGTCTAACACACGTGTATTGTGCTCATTAATCCCAAGGCTATTAAATTTAGGAAATTCTGGGGAGAGAAAGCTGAACTTAGGAGATTTAAAGATGGGGCTATTGCTGAAAGCACAGGTATTGCATTTTTGTTGCCATTGCCAGTGAAGAGCATACACTAGTTGAATAAATACTTGATACTAATGGATTCTACTAACTAAACTGTAGTGTGGGAAACGGAGACTTGGGAGAGGCATACAATCATCAAAAGAATTGCTGATTATGTGCTTACCAAGCATTTGCTGTTGCGGCAGGAAGATCTGACTCATGTTGTTGATCAGCTTGACTTTTGTCTCTTGGTTGGTGGCCAAGGTAAAGCCAAGCTTTATATGTTGTGATTCACATGTCGAGTTTGGGATTTAAATCATGTTTAATTGGATGCAGATCCAGTGTCATCTTCTGGAGCTTTGCTTGAAGCCTTTGATACTTTAGCTAAGCAGTTGCGTCTATTGGATGATGTTCCTCTTAAAATATCTACTGTGCAACCTCTAGACTCAGGTCTGACAGAATAATTTTATTATTTACATACCCTGTTCATTTTCTTACTATTTAACTTTTGCTTATGCCAGCCTTTAGGCACACTTCTGTGTTCCCCCCTGAACCTCATCCGTTGGCATATGAAAAGAGTTCTCAGAGGCTGCCCAATTTTGCAGCAACTTGTGTTCGGTCTTTGGAAGTCATGATTCAGGTATGCTGCCCATTAGTTGTGTTAAATATCACAATGGGCAATTATTTATGGAGCTCGACTGCTCGATACCTTCCATGTCATGTTCCACATCTGTCTGTTAGCGATTCTTCATTTTAGAGGTTTTTTTCACAAATCTCTTTCCTTTTACCCCCATTTCAATAACAGCTAGAAGGATCTGGTAACTGGCCCTTGGATCCTGTAGCCATGGAGAAGACAAAGTCTGCATTTCTTTTAAGAATTGGTGAAAGGTATGTGACATCATTGATGAACTATTTCTTGCTTATGTTCAGTTCCCACTTCATTGGCTAAATTCGGTGTTATATCAGTCTGGAGGATCGAGGAATGTTTGTTACAGCCAGTGAAGACGAGATCAATGTTCTTACATCTGGATATTCGTTTTTGCTCAAAATATTTCATGAGAGAGGTTTGGTGGTACAAAAGCAAGGTTAGCTTCTCATTATCTATGATTTTTATTTCTTATTTTTGAAGTTCACGCAATTTGCCAATTCCATAATTTTATCTATTTATCTCAGCTGGAGACAGTAACATACAAAGTGCTCCATCAAAAGATAAGGAGCTCTTTTATCGTAGTCAGCACTCAAGTATGATCAACGGTCTGCATGGTATTTACCAAGTGTATGGGCCGGTAGTGAGGTAATTATTAAGGTTTCAAAATTGTTCGTCAACGCAGCATTCCTGAAACCCTAGTATATCTTACGATATGCTCTTTCCGTTTCAAAGGCTAGCAAAAAGGTGGATTTCCGCACATCTATTCTCTTCATTTATCTCAGAGGAGGCGGTTGAATTGGTGGTTGCCTACCTATTTTTGAGGCCGTTTCCATTCCATGCCCCCTCTTCACGGGTTACGGGGTTCCTTAGGTACAACTTTGTAATCTTTTAAACCTTACTTTTAATATTACTACTCCATACTTGTCAGTTTCATTGTTTTGTGTCATATAAGAACAGACAGATGCTAGCAATCCTACTGGCTATATTGGCCATGTCTTCATTGCCGGAAAAAAAATCACCAAAATGTTGACTTCTGTGTAATCATGAAGCAAACATATTTGTTAATAATAGAATGAAGAACACAATAATTTATCTCCTAAATATCTATTTTAATACATGCTTTTATTCTAAAATTAATACCCAAGATTTGGCGTTCTGGTGAGTGATATCAATGTTTTGATATGGACTGTTAAAGAATATGCTTTTTCTTGATATAAAGGTGGTCCAGCAACAGACTTTAAGATATGTGTTGGAATACTGACCCTGGCTATTGCTTTTGACTTGTAATAATTGCTCCAGGATAACAGAACCTTTACTACTATATGTTCTTGCAAATAAATTTACCATAAGCCCATGAGGTTATTATTGTTAAAAGTATTTGTGGATTGCGCAACCTTTTCCATCAATTCAGACTTTTGGTTCTACTGGTTGGTGCATGAAACTTAATAATTAGTTACCTCAGAAAAGTTTGGGTACTACCCCCTCTCTCACCTATTTCAGTAGTCGGTTATAATTTTTTACTGGTCTCGCAGGCACATGAAAGCTTTATATGTCCTCTGACCAGTTACTAAAAAATTGACAGGTTCTTGCGGTTGCTATCTAGTTTTGACTGGACCTTTTCACCCATGATTGTGGACATAAATAATGACTTCAACCTGAAGGATGAGAAAGAAATCAACGTTTGTTCTCTGGTTCTCTTTTTTATCTTTGACATTTGAATAAGCTGTCAAGCCGCTAACATATTGAGAGATGCAACCGCAGGAAAACTTTATGCTGAGCAGAAGATCTTATGAACAAAATCCTTATGATATAGAGCCTGCAATGTTTCTGGCTACGTCATATGATAAATCATCTGAAGCGTGGACAAAACAATCACCAAGCAAGTCGGTAGGTGTTTATCTTTTTGTACAGATGTAAAGCTAGTTACTGTTCTAGAACTCAAGTCTACATCAATGATAAAGCTACAAAAGGTCAATGACGAAAGCATGCACTACATCTCCAATTCTTGTGCATCAACGACATTTCCCAATGTTTAAGTGTCAAATCTTGTCTCAATATCATGAAAAGCATCTATATGACATCTCTTGTCGGAATCAACTAGCGCGTGATACAGTACAGCACGACGATGACATGTGTGATGGAACAAAGGTTGTGCTGGCATCATGCATGGTCACGATCACGCGTGCGTGGGGCTGATCGTTCAATCGGGTGGCGCACATTGCGTCATGAAGATCGACTGGGCAATGTTCGCTCCATAGAATTACCGTTCTTGTCAGTGCATCTTCTATGGTATTTCTGCATGAGAAGCACCTATATGACATAACCAGCAATTGCAGGAGAAGGGTGACAAGAAATGTCATAATCCGGGGAAATGCCATATAAGGCTTTTGCCGGAGATGCATCTATGATAATTGCTAGTCAATTACAGTTTCAGAACCAAATGGGTCTATTTTATCCATTCACCTTCTGTTCATTTAACCGCAGGTTCTTAAACGGATAGCTTCTTACGCTAAAAGCAGCGCCGAGCTGTTAACAAATCTTATCATCCATGGTCAATCAGGCCAATATACATGGGAGGTAAGGTTTTTCTGTCATCACTTGATTGGTTCATTGTCTCATTAGGTTTTGATTTTCTCACTCGCTTTCATTTGCTACAGTGCCTCTTCCGAACACCTTTAAGCAATTATGATGCTGTTATACTCCTCCATAAAGAGAAGCTCTGCCGTCCTCACCATGTTCTTTTTCCCGCTGAGATTCCTAACGGTTAGTATTAATATTTGTTGCTAACCAGAAACAAGATGAAATTCAACTCGTGTTATGTATTCTTGATGCAAATAACTTCCGGAACAACCTTGCAGGTAAGTTGGTAATCCAGGGCAAACCAAGCAATGATTTCCACCCTTATATGCCACTCAGTAAAAGTGTTGTGAGAAGCTTGCATGACACAAGAGATAAACTTTTGGTGAATTTTGACCCTACCGCATACTTCTTGCGAGACTTGAAGGTAAAATCGAAACTATCAAGTTTTGATTGCATAAAGATACGTTAATCCATTAAGTATGATAATCCAATTTGTGTACAGTGTGCATTCCCTGTGACCTTCAAATTGTGGCACGATTCGATTGGAGGGGACGCAATTGGTCTTACATGGGAGAGCTCAAAGGTATTTTTCTCACTGACTGCTTGTGTTGTAGAAGACCGTTTCTTCACTTTAATCTTCCCACAAGTAAATATCCAATTTACTCAAATACTCTGTACCCGTATCTGTTGCCAATAAATGTTTCATCATGCTGAGCTTTTTAGGTTGTGGCATATCCCAGGTATGTAAGTTGACTTGATTTTGTGGTGTTATTATGACAGAAGCGTGGCAGAGATGAGGATGATGAAGCCATGCCGGATCCAACGTCTATACTCAAGGAGGTTGGAGATGTGGGTAAAGGGTTGGTGAGGAGTGTACATCTCCTCAAAGCACCAAAGCTTGAGTAAGCTTTTGCGTGAAGGAGTTTGCTGATGTGCGGGAGAGGACTCCTGGCTGATTTTCTGCCACTGGCTAGAGAAAGGAAGACCCAGAGCCAGTGGACAACATGTTCTACAGCAAAGCAATGTATAAAGTTGTGACGATATCATGTGGTTGTTGTAACTCCAATTGGAAGATCAAGTCAGCAAAAATCTGTATCGAAATTTTGATTCTGAGTTCCAGAAAAGTATAGCGATGAAGTTCTATTTCCTGGTCATTTCAGCAAAAAAAAAAAGGAATCAAAATCGAGCAGCTACTAAACGCAGGGTTACTGGAAATTTGCTTTTGTCCATGTCAAGCAGAATTCTCATGTAAAATTTGTTATACTTGGGAATGGCCTATTTCATTTGTCTTGTGAAATTCTTCTGTATACTGAGTGCTCTTTAAAAGACAGTAGATGTATCTCTCTACAATTCTAGGCTTTTAGCCCTTGCCAACTGCACATATCTGGTGAAGCGTAGCAGCGAGAGAAGGGCTTCGGAATTGTAGCAAAGGCGGGTGAGATCTCAGCGGTCAACAGGCGGTGTCCAAGACATGGATTAATCGCATGTCAGACCCGAGTTTGATACTTGACTGAATTCATGGTCTAAACTATAAACAATGACAAGATCTCTACTCCATATAAGTATAAGAAGTACTCCCTCCGTTCCTAAATACTCCCTCCGTTCCAAAATAGATGACCCAACTTTATACTAAGTTTAGTACAAAGCTGAGTCATCTATTTTGGAACGGAGGGAGTATAAGTCTTTGGAGAGATTCCGCTATGAACCACATACGGAGCAAAATGAGTGAATCTATACTCTAAAATGCATCTAGATACATCTGTATGTGGTCCATAGTGAAATCTCTACAAAGACTTATATTTAGGAACAGAGGGAGTAGTATTTGGGTCCATGCCATGACGGCTCAATTTGGGAAATGGCAGAAGGTCCAGAACCCTAGCCACAACCCGACTTATATAGATTCGGTAGTAACACCCGGTGAAGTAACCAATGGTAGAATTAAATAAGGTAAAACAGAGCAAGTGAAAGGTAAACAGAGTCAGGTCCTTCTGGACCGTTGATCTTCAGTCACTTCGCCTTTGTTGGTGGTAGTTGTTGGATGAGCCTGAATCTTTTTCCGGAAGAGCTACACCCAACTGAATATGAAGGCACTTCTTCAAATAGGTGTAGGCAGTCTGACATTGTCCCCTTGTTAGAGACGATGCGTTCTCATGGAGTTATTGCAGCCGCACGCCAATCATCGGTTGCTTGTCGAAATAATTTGGGCAACATATACTTGATGGATTCAGCATTTTCCCGGGTATCCTCTGCCGGTTATAGATTTGTCCATTGAATCAACCATAGAGCCACAATGATGTTGTGCCGAGGAATTTGTCGTACCTGCAAAACAAGCGTTGGTTCCATTTTCAGGGTGCCAGCTTCGTTCACCAGAGATTTGGACTGAGAATAGCTCTTGGCCCAATATGTTGTTTCGATTGAGTAACGTGGAACAACGGATGGATTTTACATGTTCAGGGAACTGCAATTTATGGGCTACAATCCCCTGCACGCAAATTAGGTCTGAATTCCAACATCCAGTCCTAACCATTGATTTGAGCTGCTCCACCAGTTCCAACACCTCAAAAGCTCGATTCGTCTCAACCCTTCACTAAAATTCCACCATACTTTGATGACTGAAAGAGAATCACCCGATCTACAATTCCATCAAACCAAATCGTGATCCCCAGACTTGTTATTCATCGAACTTATTACTCTTGGAGATCCAGGACTCCTAGGCAGTAGGAGTCAAGGCCCTTAAGCTTCCGATTGTTGTGGTGTGCTATGGGATGTTTGTAAAGGTCTGGTGGTCGCTTTCAAGTCCAACCATGAGTGATTTGAAGCTCATCCGTTGGGGCGACTCAAAGGAAGACTAGTGTGATCCACTTGGTGGCACTTCGGAGTTTTGGCTTGGTCACTTCTCCAACGAAGATTAGCACTCCCAAAAGAGTGAACTTTGGCAAACATCCGCATCGCCGACTTGTGTGGTTAATCTGTTTCCATGCCATTACTTGTGCTTGGTCTTGCTTAGCTAGTGTATTAGCTTGCTTTCTATATGTTGTTCTCGCCGTAGATTGCATATCTAGAGAACGTACTTTATCAGCATCTACCCTAAAATTTGTTAGTTAAGCCAAATTTTTGTAGTTGCCTTTTCAACCCCTCCCCCTCTAGTTGACCAATTCGATCCTTTCACAATTGTACTCCCTCCGTCCCAAAATTAAACGTGACTTGATACATCCATATTTAGACAAATCTAAGACAAGAATTTT
Source organism: Triticum aestivum (assembly GCF_018294505.1). NCBI lineage: Eukaryota > Viridiplantae > Streptophyta > Magnoliopsida > Poales > Poaceae > Triticum > Triticum aestivum. The sequence goes on along the minus strand of NC_057807.1, from coordinate 223,207,174 downwards.
AGGACGGAGGGAGTATATGATGAATGCAAGGTCAAATGACCAAAGTAACTTTTGAGACGTTCGGTTCGATCCTTTCACAATTAGTTTTAAAGGCCTAGGCATTCGATTTAACCGAACCGAACGGTCTGGCTGTTCGGTCTTTTACAAAAATTCAGTCCTTTAAAACTACCAACCGACTGGTTCCTAGAAAATTTGGTAACCAATTTTTTAGAGCCGAACTTTCGGTTCGGTCATCGGATTTAACCGAACACAACCCAAGTTAAGGCCAACAACCAACTTTACAATTACTTAATACTACCATGCATGCACGTCTGTGCACATGCGACAATGCGAGTTGGAATGAGAAGGATGGCTACATGCTAGCTTTATTGTTTTGCCCACGCTTTCTTTTTCTGTAGCAAGTCGATGTGGTACTAAAATGTTAATGCACCAATGTTGTGCTGCACTAGTATTGTATGGGCAGTACTAAACGTGTGGGCCAGTATAAAAAAATGAGAAGTGAAAACGGCCTAAAGAGGCTGAGAGCTAAATTGGCCCGACTTGCCCAACTGGGCTGGGGCAGCGAGAACACAGAAGAGTTAGCCGTGCTCTGTAATTTTGGTTTTTCAGGTTAATTATGTGCAACAACCGAATTTACCAAACTAATTTCGGTTCTGCAGTTTTGATGACCGAAATAGGAACCAATTTTTTCGGTTTCGGTCTATTCGGCTTCGGTCCCGGTTCTTTCGGTTCGGTACATCAGTTCTCGGTTAATATGCCCACCCCCACAAGTAAAGACCTAGGGTTAGGGATAACCGAATACTCCAAATACTAGGATGTATCCCGATGTTCACTTCATTGGAGGAAAGCTAGTCACCTGGGTATTACCTGTTGGGGAACGTAGTAATTTCAAAATTTTCCTACGCACACGCAAGATCACGGTGATGCATAGCAACGAGAGGGGAGAGTGTTGTCCACGTACCCTCGTAGACCGTAAGCGGAAGCATTATGACAACGCGGTTGATGTAGTCGTACGTCTTCACGATCCGACCGATCCAAGCACTGAACGTACGGCACCTCCGAGTTCAGCACACGTTCAGCTCGATGACGATCCCCGGACTCCGATCCAGCAGGCTGTCAGGGATGAGTTCCGTTAGCACGACGACGTGGTGACGATGATGATGTTCTACCGACGCAGGGCTTCGCCTAAGCACCACAACGATATGACCGAGGTGGAATATGGTGGAGGGGGGCACCGCACACGGCTAAGGAACGATCACGATGATCAACTTGCGTGTCTTGGGGTGCCCCCCTGCCCCCGTATATAAAGGAGCAAGGGGGGAGGCCGGCCGGCCCTAGGGGGCGCGCCAAGGAGGGGGGAGTCCTCCTCCTAGTGGGAGTAGGACTCCCCTTTCCTAGTCCCACTAGGAAGGAGGAAGGGGGAAGGAAAGAGAGGGAGAGGAAGAGGGAAAGAGGGGCCGCGCCCCCTCCCCTAGTCCAATTTGGACTCCCCATGGGGGGGGGGGGGCACCACCTCCTGGGCTGCTGCCCTCTCTCTCCCCTCAGGCCCACTAAGGCTCAATACTTCCCCGGGGGTTCCGGTAACCCCTCCGGCACTCCGGTTTTCTCCGAAATCACCCAGAACACTTCCGGTGTCCGAATATAGTCGTCCAATATATCAATCTTTATGTCTCGACCATTTCGAGACTCCTCGTCATGTCCGTGATCACATTCGGGACTCCGAACAACCTTCAGTACATAAAAACTTATAAACTCAGTGCGGACTCTACGGGTTCGAGAACTATGTAGACATGACTTAGAACTATTTCAGGTCAGTAACCAATAGCGGAACCTGGATGCTCATATTGGCTCCTACATATTCTACGAAGATCTTTATCGGTCAAACCGCATAACAACATACTTTGTTCCCTTTGTCATCGGTATGTTACTTGCCCGAGATTCGATCGTCGGTATCTCAATACCTAGTTCAATCTCGTTACCGGCAAGTCTCTTTACTCGTTATGTAATGCATCATCCTGCAACTAACTCATTAGCTACATTGCTTGCAAGGCTTATAGTGATGTGCATTGCTGAGAGGGCCCAGAGATACCTCTCCGACAATCGGAGTGACAAATCCTAATCTCGAAATACGCCAACTCAACATGTACCTTCAGAGACACCTGTAGAGCTCCTTTATAATCACCTAGTTACGTTGTGACATTTGGTAGCACACAAAGTGTTCCTCCGGTAAATGGGAGTTGCATAATCTCATAGTCATATGAACATGTATAAGTCATGAAGAAAGCAATAGCAACATACTAAACGATCAAGTGCTAAGCTAACGGAATGGGTCAAGTCAATCACATCATTCTCCTAATGATGTGATCCCGTTAATCAAATGACAACTCATGTCTATGGTTAGGAAACTTAACCATCTTTGATTAATGAGCTAGTCAAGTAGAGGCATACTAGTGACACTATGTTTGTCTATGTATTCACACATATATTATGTTTCCGGTTAATACAATTCTAGCATGAATAATAAACATTTATCATGAAATAAGGAAATAAATAATAACTTTGTTATTGCCTCTAGGGCATATTTCCTCCAGTCTCCCACTTGCACTAGAGTCAATAATCTAGTTCACATCGCCATGTGATTTAACACCAATATTCATATCTGTATGTGATTAATACCCATAGTTCACATCGTCATGTGATCAACACCCAAAGGGTTTACTAGAGTCAATAATCTAGTTCACATCGCTATGTGATTAACACCCAAAGAGTACTAAGGTATGATCATGTTTTGCTCGTGAGAGAAGTTTAGTCTCCAGGTCTGTCACATTCAGAGCCGTATGTATTTTGCAAATATTCTATGTCTACAATGCTCTGCACGGAGCTACTCTAGCTAATTGTTCCCACTTCCAATATGTATCCAGATTAAGACTTAGAGTCATCTGGATCAGTGCCGAAACTTGTATCAACGTAACCCTTTACGACGAACCTTTTTTCACCTCCATAATTGAGAAACATATCCTTATTCCACTAAGGATAATTTTGACCAATGTCCAGTGATCTACTTCTAGATCACTATTGTACTCCCTTGCCAAACCAGGGCAGAGTATACAATAGGTCTGGTCCATAGCATGGCATACTTTTATAGAACCTATGACTGATGCATAGGGAATGACTTTCATTCTCTTTCTATTTTCTGCTGTGGTCGGGATTTGAGTCTTACTCAATTTCATACCTTTGCAACACAGGCAAGAACTCTTTCTTTGACTGTTCTATTTTGAACTACTTCAAAAACTTGTCAAGGTATGTACTCATTGAAAATCTTATCAAGCGTCTTGATCTATCTCAATAGATCTTGATGCTCAATATGTAAGTAGCTTTACCGAGGCCTTTCTTTGAAAAAACTCCTTTCAAACACTCCTTTATGCTTTGTAGAATAATTCTACATTATTTCCGATCAACAATATGTCATTCACTATACTTATCAGAAATGCTGTAGTGCTCCCACTCACTTTCTTGTAAATACAGGCTTCACCGCAAGTCTGTATAAAACTATATGTGTCGGTGTCAAAACCGGCGGATCTCGGGTAGGGGGTCCCGAACTGTGCGTCTAGGCGGATGGTAACAGGAGACAAGGGACACGATGTTTTTACCCAGGTCCGGGCCCTCTCGGTGGAGGTAAAACCCTACTCCTGCTTGATTAATATTGATGATATGGGTAGTACAAGAGTAGATCTACCACGAGATCAAAGAGGCTAAACCCTAGAAGCTAGCCTATGGTATGATTGTTGTTCGTCCTACGGACTAAAACCCTCCGGTTTATATAGACACCGGAGAGGGCTAGGGTTACACAGAGTCGGTTACAATGGTAGGAGATCTACATATCCGTATTGCCAAGCTTGCCTTCCACGCCAAGGAAAGTCCCATCCAGACACGGGACGAAGTCTTCAATCTTGTATCTTCATAGTCTAGGAGTCCGGCCAAAGATGATAGTTCGGCTATCCGGACACCCCCTAGTCCAGGACTCCCTCAGTAGCCCCTGAACCAGGATTCAATGACGACGAGTCTGGCACACATATTGTCTTCGGCATTGCAAGGCGGGTTCCTCCCCCGAATACTTCATAGAAGATTTTGAACACCATGATAGTGTCCAGCTCTGCAAAATAAGTTCCACATACCACCGTAGAGAGAATAATCTTTACACAGATCTGCTAACGTTTTCCGCGGCGTGACATCACATCACGGCTAGGCCTTTATTCGAATTGTTTTTTGCTGTCCCACCTCAGCGCGTTTAGCGAGGCGGTTTCCTTGGCACGTCTTATCAAAGCGGAGATCGTGCCCCCTTATTCCGGGATCCTCATCAATACGCGCGTGGGTAACCCAACCGTGCCCGCTGGCACGCCCCTCTATCGAAGGCGAGTCCCAAACGGCCACGGGGAGGGCTCTTGGTATTCAACCTATTTATAACGAGACCAAGGCCTGCTCCTTTCTTTCAATCTCAATCGAGTCCGCCCTTCGCCTCGAGTTCCAACACCCAAAGCTCCAGATTCAGGCGCTTCGGACCTTTGATAATGTCCGGCTCCAACCTGCAAGGCCGGTGGGTGCCTTCTTCCGTCACGTAAGAAGACGTGCTAAAGCTGAGAGACGCCAGGTATCTAACTGGCAAAATTTCGCATAGGCTGCCTGCCCAAGGGCAGGTTATTCCTACTCCCGAGCCTAGTGAGAGCATGGTGTTCGTGTCTCACTTCCTTCGGGGTTTAGGCTTCCCGACGGACCCCTTCATGAGGGGGCTCATGTTCTATTATGGGCTGGAATTCCACGACTTGGATCCGGAGTCCATCCTCCACATCTCATTGTTCATTGTTGTATGCGAAGCCTTCCTCCGCATTACCCCTCACTTAGGATTATGGCTCAAGACCTTCAAAGTGGAGCCGAAGATGATCAAGGGGCAGCAGACAGAGTGCGAAGGGGCTGTTATAAGCAAAAATGCTGATGCTCCATGGCCCGCGGGCTCTTTTCAAGAGGTGCTTGGTTTATGGCAACAAGAGTGGTTTTACATCACCGCTCCCAGGGGCACCAAATGGGTGGCGCCACCTGCCTTCCGCCCAGGTCCTCCACAGCGGCTGGCGTCATGGGTCAACAAAGGGCTCGACTGGGAGCCGTCCAAGGACGTTCCTCTGCTGCAGGGCCGTATTTGAGACCTCCAAGAGAGAGAGAGATCAACCTGGTCATAGTGGCGTAGGTCATGCTGATCCGGCGCCTTCTTCCCTACAAACGTCGCCCCCTCCGTCTGTGGGAATTTAACCTGGAGGGACCACGAGCTCTCCAACATTTCATGGGCACGACGCCCGCGGAGATGTATGAACTGTTCTTCGGATCACAAGAGATGTGTCCGGACTTGACCGAGGACGCAGGTCTGAGCTGCAATCGCCCGGATACTCAAGTAAGTAGTCCTGTGCCCGGACATGCTATCCGTACATTTATCATAAACTTGCCCTTTAAAGAGCTGTCCCTTGAACATGAGTGGATAGCGAAAGAAAAACTAATAAGGTGTCCGGCCCCCCTCCCTGAGACCATGCCGGATCCTGTGTTAACCAAGATGCTAGAGGCTGCGCCTTTGGAAGAGGGCAAAGGGGGGAACAAGGAAACTACTGCCTCCGCGAAGGAGGCTTTCAAAGAAGGGGGGGACCGAGAATCCCTCCCTCTAGGGGGAGAAGAGGACCGCTTCTGAAGATCCGGAGGCCAAGGCCTCAAAGCGGGGGAAGAAATCTTCACCAGAGGGTCCTGCGCCAGGAGAAGCCCCGGCCGCGCTATTTCCCCAAGGGAATCAGCCCTCCAGCGAGCCGTAAGTAGAAAAGGGAGTTTTGTGGTAAAGGACATCCCTGTTTTTATTTCTGAAGATAACCGAAGTTTTACCTTGTAGTTCGGATCTCAGCCCTTCTCAGCAGAGCTCATCTTCGGGGGATCTTCGTCCAGAGATGATGGAGAGCGAAACGCCTCCATCTGCCGCACCGTCATGCGGGGCGGACGACCCTGAGGTGTCGTCGCGGAGGGTTTCCCCGAGTCCGGCGGAGCCGGAAGGTCCGGCACCGACTGGTGTACGGTCGGAGGAGCTGAAGGATCTGCTCGGGCGAGCGTCTATCTCAGAAGATCACCGTGCGTTAATGGGTACGGTGATTGAAAGGATTTCATCCGCTGAGAGCGGATTGCATGAAGCCATCAGAAGTTTACTGACGGGGTTTGAGGTACGCGAAAATGATATACCTTCTGACAGTTTTGCATATAGAATGCGCCCTGTATAGATAGTAGCCCCCGACACTCGGTACGTTGTCGAAAGTGACAGTGCGCTGAGGATCATAATCTCAGTTTTAAGATGTCGCCTGTCCTATATAGGTGGCGGAGCGTCCGGTGGCCAGCCGGACTGATCAATTTGCTGAACTGAAGCGGCAACTTGACGTGGCGGATGCGGACATCGTGCTTGTCAATAAGCGGCTTGACGAGTCACAAGGTATGCAACTTCTCGGTGGACGCCTGGTAAGGGAGCTTGACGCCATGCCTTACAACATGTATGCTTTATGCAGATGGTGCCGCTGATATGGAGAACCTTCGGGCGGAGCTAGCCCAAGTCAAAGAGCAAGCCAGAAAAAGTGATGCGGCTGCCTTGAGGGCGGCCGAGGAGCTAAAAGCCGAACAGGCTGCCCACTGCCGAAGCAGGGAGGAAATGGCCGAGATGGCCGGGAAGTTGAAGAATGCTACCGACCGCTGCGAGTTTCTTGAAAAAGAATGCCGAGCGGAGCGAGAGGACCTGAAGAAGTCCACCACCGAAGCCAAGGATGCCCGCTCCGCGATGAGAGCTATAAAGGAGGAGCTACGTCAAGCTGGAAAGCCCTTTCTGTTGCGGAGGAAGTGCATGGATCCGAAGTATGCTCAGTTGGGCCAGCTATGGGTGTGGAGGATGCTTATCTGGATTTGGCGGCGAGTGCCGCAGACGCGGTCGCACACTTCTGAGGCCAAAAGGATCACGGAATGGAAGAGCTTTTTTGGTCACAGTTCCATAGTCCAGAGCGTCCACTTCCATTAACCGATCGGTTAGCCGAATGGGCTGAGCTGAATAGGTTGTCCGGACTTGCCATGAAGGATGTCGTGACTCATTTGTGGCCGAAAAGGCCCGAGCCGAAGAGTTATTTTGGCTTGGTGCAGCAGTTCCTTGATGCGGTGCCGCATATCGATGCAATGAAGCGGTCAGCATGCATAGAGGGTGCGCGGATGGCTCTTGTCCATGTCAAGACATGTTGGGCGGAGATGAAGGCCACCGACGTTGCATCACAGGATTCGGACAGAAGCCGAGTACCTGCCGAGCACTATTTTGAGGAAGTCCTGCAGGGCGCTCGTTTGATAGAGGCGCAGTGCTCGAAGGATATTATGTTCAAATGACATGTATGATTTGTGAAATGATGTTTCAATATAATATAAGAGATTTTTATACTTGTGCGGTCAAGTAGTAAAATACCTCCTGTGCGGCCGTTGATGTATATGTGTATATAACCCGAAAGATGGCAGTCTTCGGCTTCACCCCCACGCACATAGTGCAGTGGTGTTTGCAAAAAGGCGCATTTCCACACTTAATCCAACGTCTTGGTCCTGTAAAGGAGGTGATAGCATAGCAAACTAGGCAACCGGACTATAATTCTTTATCACTTTCACTTAGCCATAGGAGTTCGATGGTGGGGCTACTATATAGCCCCTGGGGGTACCGCGCTCTCCCGAACTCGGGGCGCGTATGTGCCTGGCCGGGAAGCGGTCCTTCGTTAATGCGGAGGAATTCTAAACATTCCGGTGGTCCATCGAGTGGTTGACCAGTCTCTCGCTATATCATGACAGTCAGTTTTTGGCTTTCTCTACTGAGGTGCTCACCAGGCCGAACCGGGGCACAATCGCAGTAGTTCTCCTGGTGCCGCGTTAGCCGATAGAGCGGAACATAAGGCAACAAAACACAGGAGCCGGGCAAACCCAACATTTGACCAAAGACATGATTCGGAGCTGATGCATATAAGGCCTAACTCGAGACGCCGAACACTCCCTAAGGTATTCGGTCTTTATGAAAACGGGCAGAACAATGCCCTAAGCCCCTAGTGTCCGGGTACGCGCAAAAATTTCTGACGCGGCCGATGCCAAAACGCCAGCCTCCTCTTCAGTTATAGCAAGAAACCGGGGGATGAGTAACAACAAGAGACAGTAAAAAAGGTTTACGCAGGGTCTTAATCTGAAAAGAATCCTTGCAACGGGTCCCTACTGCACGTCTGCGCCTGTGTCTCCGTTGTGCCGTATCCTGGACGGGTGTAGCACGGTGTTCATCTATAAAAGAGAAGAACTTAGTTGGGAAAAAAAGATCGTGCGAAAAATGTATTTTGAAATAAACAGAGTATGATTCAAAAAATGAATAAAATTGAGCTTTATTGTCTCTTGTTGCACATGCGTGGAGCCCCTTGTAAGGGGGTACGCGGCTAGTAAGCCCCTTGTTTATTTATACCGGACTCGCCTAACCGTGCCCGGGGTCTGAATGGCCTGTTTAGGGGCTTTGATCAGCAAATCCGGATTAGTGTGTGGCTATCAAGGTAGTCTCACGTTCTTCCGTATTTGAGGAACACTCGAAGTTTCCCTTTAATGATATGATGCCGCGTGGACCGGGCATTTTAAGTGTAAGAGATGCGTAATGCGGTATTGCATTAAAGCGGGCGAAAGCTTCGTGTCCCAATAGTGCTTGATAGCTACTTTTAAATGGGGCGATGTGGAAGACTATCTTTTCGCGACGGAAGTTGTCGGATGAGCCGAACACAACTTCTAGTAGTAGAGAGCCCGTACAATGGGCATATGGGCCTGGCATCACTCCTTTAAAGGAAGTGTTGCTATGGTGAATTTTGGTTGGGTCTATCCCCATTCTGCGGATTGTGTGCTGATATAGCAGGTTTAGATCACTGCCGCCGTCCATTAGGACTTGTGTAAATTGTAGTCCGTCGATTATAGGATCTAATATCAAAGCAGTCTATCCTGCATTCCGGATACTTCCAGAGTAGTCCTGATGGTCGAAGGTGATTGGTTTTGACATCCAGTGTCGGGATCCCGCTGGGGTAGACCGTGCGGCGCGTATTTCAATGGGCGCCACTCTATTTTTCCCTGTTGTCACTTGAAGTGAGTTTACTGTTTTGACCTCTTGTGGGAAATTCTTTTGTTTTCCGGTGCTCTGCTTGTGGGGTTCATCATCGTCCTCACTTGGTGTGTCGAGCCGCTTGTGTTCGGCGTTAAGTCGGTCAGACTGTTTGAAGACCCAACAATCTCTGTGGGTATGGTTTGCAGGCTTCCCGGGGGTACTGTGGATTTGGCATATCTTGTCCAAGATTTTGTTTAGGTTGGATAGCTCGTCGCTGTTGTCCTTAAGAGGCAGTTTTTTGTTGTTCTGCCGAGAGCTTTTGAATCCGGTGTTGACTGCCGTGCTCTTTGGACTGTTTCCCTTGGTCCGGCGCTGGTCCTTGCTGCGTCGTGGTTTCCCATTTCCATCCCTGACCTCGGATGTACTTGGGTCGCTGGTGCTGCATCTTGCCAGCCAGCTATCCTCTCCCGCGCAAAAGTGGGTCATGAGGCTTGTTAGTGCGGCCATTGTTCTCGGCTTTTCTTGGCCAAGGTGTCTGGCGAGCCATTCGTCTCAGACGTTATGTTTGAAAGCTGCTAAGGCTTCGGCGTCCGGACAGTTGACTATTTGGTTCTTTTTGGTGAGGAACCTGTTCCAGAATTTGCGGGCTGACTCTCCGGGCTGTTGCGTTATGTGACTTAAATCTTCTGCATCCGGAGGGCGGACATAAGTCCCCTTAAAATTTGCCCGAAACGCATCCTCGAGCTCTTTCCAACTTCCAATAGTGTTTTCGGGGAGGCTTTTAAGCCAATGCCGGGCTGGCCCTTTGAGCTTGAGGGGTAAGTATTTTATGGCGTGGAGGTCATCTCCTCTAGCCATGTGTATGTGCAGGATGTAATCCTCAATCCAGACTCCAGGGTCTGCTGTTCCGTCGTATGCCTCTATGTTTACGGGCTTGAATCCCGCTGGAAATTCATGATCCAGCACCTCATCGGTGAAACATAGGGGGTGTGCGGCGCCTCTGTATTTGGGTGTGCCGTGATGTTCGAATACTCGAAGTGTTGTATTGCTTTCTAGAGTTTGCTTTCTTGGCCCATAGATAGACCTGACTGGGCCGTCCTTTTTGCGAGGATCCTTATGTGGGTCGTGTGCCAGCTTGTGTGCGGCGCCGCTTGTCGCTCTTTGCTTGTCACATGGTCGTCTATCCGGCCAGGCGGCCTCTTTGTTTTTTGACTGTGGGGGCTCTACGGCCTCCTCGTCAAATTCGGGCAACGGCTTGCGCTTCGGGTAACTCTTTGCTTGGTGACTATCGCCGTATTTATCTGCGGTGTTGAGTACTTTGCTCCATCTCATTCTGAGTGCGTCTTCCGCTGTTTTGAGCTTCCGCTTTGCTTCTTCAGACTACGTGTAGTGGCGACAAGCCTTTTGTGGAGGTTCTTCTGCTCCAACGATGTGTCCGGCGTGAGATCGTCCGGACTGTTATCTTCGCCGGGGATGGATTGTTTATCCAAGTTATCCTGTTCGGATGGTAGCTCGAAGGCATGTTTGTCGTCCACCAGTTCGCCCTGCTCTATGGCTGGGTGTGTATGGGTGCTGTATTTGTCGAGGCGGGACTTTGAGCGGCGCTTAGGTCGCCGTTCTGACTGCTTTTCGAGGGAATTATCCTTCGTAGCGTCCCGTTGTTCCTCGTTATCGCTTCCTTTAAGTGTATCCACCATATATACATCATGAGTTGAGGTGGCCTTCCAGTTGTTGGGGAACGTTGCATAAAATAAAAAATTTCCTACGTTCACCAAGATCAATCTAGGAGTTCGTCCAGCAACGAGAGAGAGGAGTGCATCTACATACCCTTGTAGATCGCGAGCGGAAGCGTTCAAGAGAACAGGGTTGAGGGAGTCGTACTCGTCGTGATCCAACTCACCGGAGATCCTAGCGCCAAACGGACGGCACCTCCGCATTCAACACACGTACGGTCAGTGTGACGTCTCCTCCTTGATCCAGCAAGGGGGAAGGAGAGGTTGATGAAGATCCAGCAGCACGACGACGTGGTGGTGGATGCAGCAGGGATCCGGCAGGGCTTCGCCAAGCGTCTGCGGGAGGGAGAGGTGTAGCAAGGGGAAAGGGAGGCACCAAGAGCAAGAGTGCGGCTTCCCTCCCTCCCTCCTCTTTATATAGGGTCCCCAGGGGGCGCGCCGGCCCTAGGAGATGGGATCTCCTAGGGGGGCGGCGGCCAAGGGGGAGCCTTGCCCCCCAAGGCAAGTGGAGGCGCCCCCTACCCTAGGCGCAGGGGGGCCCAAGGGGGGGGCGCACCAGCCCACCAGGGGCTGGTCCCCTCCCCACTTCAGCCCACGGGGCCCTCCGGGATAGGTGGCCCCACCCGGTGGACCCCCGGGACCCTTCTGGTGGTCCCGGTACAATACCGGTGACCCCCGAAACTTTCCCGATGGCCGAAACAACACTTCCTATATATAATTCTTCACCTCTGAACCATTCCGGAACTCCTCGTGATATCCAGGATCTCATCCGGGACTCCGAACAACTTTTGGGTTACTGCATATTCATATCTCTACAACCCTAGCGTCACCGAACCTTAAGTGTGTAGACCCTACGGGTTCGGGAGACATGCAGACATGACCGAGACGCCTCTCCTGTCAATAACCAACAGCGGGATCTGGATACCCATGTTGGTTCCCACATGTTCCTCGATGATCTCATAGGATGAACCACGATGTCGAGGATTCAATCAATCCCGTATACAATTCCCTTTGTCAATCGGTACGTTACTTGCCCGAGACTCGATCGTCGGTATCCCAATACCTCGTTCAGTCTTGTTACCGGCAAGTCACTTTACTCGTACCATAATGCATGATCCTGTGACCAAACACTTGGTCACATTGAGATCATTATGATGATGCATTACCGAGTGGGCCCAGAGATACCTCTCCGTCATACGGAGTGACAAATCCCAGTCTCGATTTGTGCCAACCCAACAGACACTTTCGGAGATACCCGTAGTGCACCTTTATAGTCACCCAGTTACGTTGTGACGTTTGGCACACCCAAAGCACTCCTACGGTATCCGGGAGTTGCACAATCTCATGGTCTAAGGAAATGATACTTGACACTTGGAAAAGCTCTAGCTAAACGAACTACACGATCTTTGAGCTATGCTTAGGATTGGGTCTTGTCCATCACATCATTCTCCTAATGATGTGATCCCGTTATCAACGACATCCAATGCCCATAGTCAAGAAACCATGACTATCTGTTGATCAACGAGCTAGTCAACTAGAGGCTTACTAGGGACATGTTATGGTCTATGTATTCACACGTGTATTACGATTTCCGGATAATACAGTTATAGCATGAATAATGGACAATTATCATGAACAAAGAAATATAATAATAACCATTTATTATTGCCTCTAGGGCATATTTCCAACAGTCTCCCACTTGCACTAGAGTCAATAATCTAGTTACATTGTGATGTATCGAACACCCATTGCGTCCTGGTGTTGATCATGTTTTGCTCTAGGGAGAGGTTTAGTCAACGGATCTTCTACATTCAGGTCCGTATGTACTTTACAAATATCTATGTCTCCATCTTGAACATTTTCACGGATGGAGTTGAAGCGACGCTTGATGTGCCTGGTCTTCTTGTGAAACCTGGGCTCCTTGGCAAGTGCAATAGCTCCAGTGTTGTCACAGAAGAGTGTAATCGGCCCCGACGCATTGGGTATGACTCCTAGGTCGGTGATGAACTCCTTCACCCAGATTGCTTCATGTGCTGCCTCCGAGGCTGCCATGTACTCCGCTTCACATGTAGATCCCGCCACGACGCTCTGCTTGCAACTGCACCAGCTTACTGCCCCACCATTCAAAATATACACGTATCCGGTTTGTGACTTAGAGTCATCCAGATCTGTGTCGAAGCTAGCGTCGACGTAACCCTTTACGACGAGCTCTTCGTCACCTCCATATACGAGAAACATGTCCTTAGTCCTTTTCAGGTACTTAAGGATGTTCTTGACCGCTGTCCAGTGTTCCATGCCGGGATTACTTTGGTACCTTCCTACCAAACTTACGGCAAGGTTTATATCAGGTCTGGTACAGGTCATGGCATACATGATAGACCCTATGGCTGAGGCATAGGGGACGACACTCATCTTTTCTCTATCTTCTGCCGTGGTCGGGCATTGAGCCGAGCTCAATTTCACACCTTGCAACACAGGCAAGAACCCCTTCTTGGACTGATCCATATTGAACTTCTTCAATATCTTATCAAGGTATGTGCTTTGTGAAAGACCTATGAGGCGTCTTGATCTATCTCTATAGATTTTGATGCCTAATATGTAAGCAGCTTCTCCAAGGTCCTTCATTGAAAAACACTTATTCAAGTAGGCCTTTATGCTGTCCAAAAGTTCTATATCATTTCCCATCAAAAGTATGTCATCCACATATAATATGAGAAATGCTACAGAGCTCCCACTCACTTTCTTGTAAACGCAGGCTTCTCCATAAGTCTGCATAAACCCAAACGCTTTAATCATCTCATTAAAGCGAATGTTCCAACTCCGAGATGCTTGCACCAGCCCATAGATGGAGCGCTGGAGCTTGCATACCTTGTTAGCATTCTTAGGGTCGACAAAACCTTCCGGCTGCATCATATACAGTTCTTCCTTAAGGTGACCGTTAAGGAATGCCGTTTTGACGTCCATTTGCCATATCTCATAATCATAGTATGCGGCAATTGCTAACATGATTCGGACGGACTTCAGCTTCGCTACGGGAGAGAATGTCTCATCGTAGTCAATCCCTTGAACTTGTCGATAACCCTTAGCGACAAGTCGAGCTTTATATATGGTAACATTACCATCCGCGTCCGTCTTCTTCTTAAAGATCCATTTGTTTTCTATTGCTCGACGATCATCGGGCAAGTCTGTCAAAGTCCACACTTTGTTTTCATACATGGATCCTATCTCGGATTGCATGGCTTCAAGCCATTTGTTGGAATCTGGGCCCGCCATCGCTTCTTCATAGTTCGAAGGTTCACCGTTGTCTAACAACATGATTTCTAAGACAGGGTTGCCGTACCACTCTGGTGCGGAACGTGTCCTTGTGGACCTTCGAAGTTCAGTAAGAGCTTGATCCGAAGTATCTTGATCATCATCATTAACCTCCTCTCTTGTCGTTGCAGGCACCACAGGAACATCTTCCTGAGCTGCGCTACTCACCGGTCCAAGAGGCAGTACTTCATCAAGTTCCACTTTCCTCCCACTTAATTCTTTTGAGAGAAACTCTTTCTCCAGAAAGGACCCGTTCTTGGCAACAAAGATCTTGCCCTCGGATCTTAAGTAGAAAGTATACCCAATGGTTTCCTTAGGGTATCCTATGAAGACGCATTTTTCCGACTTGGGTTCGAGCTTCTCAGGTTGAACTTTCTTGACATAAGCATCGCATCCCCAAACTTTTAGAAACGACAGCTTAGGTTTCTTCCTAAACCATAATTCATACGGTGTCGTCTCAACGGATTTAGATGGTGCTCTATTTAAAGTGAATGTAGCTGTATCTAGAGCGTATCCCCAAAATGATAGCGGTAAATCAGTAAGTGACATCATAGATCGCACCATATCCAATAGAGTGCGATTACGACGTTCGGACACACCATTTCGCTGAGGTGTTCCAAGCGGCATGAGTTGTGAAACGATTCCACATTTCCTTAAGTGCGTACCAAATTCGTGACTTAAATATTCACCCCCACGATCTGATCGTAAGAACTTTATTTTCTATCACGTTGATTCTCTACCTCGTTCTGAAATTCCTTGAACTTTTCAAAGGTCTCAGACTTGTGCTTCATCAAGTAGACATACCCATATCTACTCAAGTCATCAGTGAGAGTGAGAGCATAACGATATCCTCCGCGAGCCTCAACGCTCATTGGACCGCACACATCAGTATGTATGATTTCCAATAAGTTGGTTGCTCGCTCCATTGTTCCGGAGAACGGAGTCTTGGTCATCTTGCCCATGAGGCATGGCTCGCATGTGTCAAACGATTCATAATCTAGAGACTCCAAAAGTCCATCAGCATGGAGCTTCTTCATGCGCTTGACACCAATGTGACCAAGGCGATAGTGCCACAAGTATGTGGGACTATCGTTATCAACTTTACATCTTTTAGTATTCACACTATGAATATGTGTAACATTACGCTCGAGATTCATTAAGAATAAACCATTCACCAGCGGGGCATGACCATAAAACATATCACTCATATAAATAGAACAACCATTATTCTCGGATTTAAATGAGTAGCCATCTCGAATTAAACGAGATCCTGATACAATGTTCATGCTCAAAGCTGGTACTAAATAACAATTATTGAGGTTCAAAACTAATCCCGTAGGTAAATGTAGAGGTAGCGTGCCGACGGCGATCACATCGACCTTGGAACCATTCCCGACGCGCATCGTCACCTCGTCCTTCGCCAGTCTCCGCTTATTCCGCAGCTCCTGCTTTGAGTTACAAATATGAGCAACCGCACCGGTATCAAATACCCAGGAGCTACTACGAGCACTGGTAAGGTACACATCAATTACATGTATATCACATATACCTTTGGTTTTGCCGGCCTTCTTGTCCGCTAAGTACTTGGGGCAGTTCCGCTTCCAGTGTCCGCTTCCCTTGCAATAAAAGCACTCAGTTTCAGGCTTGGGTCCATTACTTGACTTCTTCCCGGCAACTGGCTTACCGGGCGCGGCAACTCCCTTGCCGTCCTTCTTGAAGTTCTTCTTACCCTTGCCTTTCTTGAACTTAGTGGTTTTATTCACCATCAACACTTGATGTTCCTTTTTGATCTCCACCTCCGCTGATTTCAGCATTGAATATACCTCAGGAATGGTCTTTTCCATCCCCTGCATATTGAAGTTCATCACAAAGCTCTTGTAGCTTGGTGGGAGCGACTGGAGGATTCTGTCGACCACCGCGTCATCCGGGAGATTAACTCCCAGTTGAGATAAGCGGTTGTGCAACCCAGACATTTTGAGTATGTGCTCGCTGACAGAACCATTCTCCTCCATCTTACAACTGTAGAACTTGTCGGAGACTTCATATCTCTCGACCCGGGCGTGAGCTTGGAAAACCATTCTCAGCTCTTGGAACATCTCATATGCTCCGTGCTGCTCAAAACGCTTTTGGAGCCCCGGTTCTAAGCTGTAAAGCATGCCGCACTGAACCAGGGAGTAATCATCACTACGCGACTGCCAGGCGTTCATAACGTCTTGAGTTGCTGGGAAAATGGGTGCTTCACCTAGCGGTGCATCTAGGACATATGCTTTCTTGGCAGCTATGAGGATGATCCTCAAGTTCCGGACCCAGTCCGTATAGTTGCTGCCATCGTCTTTCAGCTTGGTTTTCTCTAGGAACGCGTTGAAGTTGAGGGCAACATTAGCGTGGGCCATTTGATCTACAAGACATATTGCAAAGATTTTAGACTAAGTTCATGATAATTAAGTTCATCTAATCAAATAATGAACTCCCACTCAGATAGACATCCCTCTAGTCATCTAAGTGATCCATGATCCGAGTCAACTAGCCCGTGTCCGATCATCACGTGAGACGGACTAGTCATCATCGGTGAACATCTTCATGTTGATCGTATCTTCTATACGACTCATGTTCGACCTTTCGGTCTTCCGTGTTCCGAGGCCATGTCTGTACATGCTAGGCTCGTCAAGTTAACCTAAGTGTATTGCGTGTGTAAATCTGGCTTACACCCGTTGTATTCGAACGTTAGGATCTATCACACCCGATCATCACGTGGTGCTTCGAAACAACGAACCTTCGCAACGGTGCACAGTTAGGGGGAACACTTTTCTTGAAATTATTATGAGGGATCATCTTATTTACTACCGTCGTTCTAAGTAAACAAGATGAAAAACATGATAAACATCACATGCAATCAAATAGTGACATGATATGGCCAATATCATATTGCTCCTTTGATCTCCATCTTCGGGGCGCCATGATCATCTTCGTCACCGGCATGACACCATGATCTCCATCATCATGATCTCCATCATCGTGTCTTCATGAAGTTGTCACGCCAACGACTACTTCTACTTCTATGGCTAACGCGTTTAGCAATAAAGTAAAGTAGTTTACATGGCGTTCTTCAATGACACGCAGGTCATACAAAAAATAAAGACAACTCCTATGGCTCCTACCGGTTGTCATACTCATCGACATGCAAGTCGTGATTCCTATTACAAGAACATGATCATCTCATACATCACATATATCATTCATCACATCCTTTGGCCATATCACATCACAAAACATTTGCTGCAAAAACAAGTTAGACGTCCTCTAATTGTTGTTGCAAGTTTTTACGTGGCTTCTATAGGTGATCTAGCAAGAACGTTTTCTTACCTACGTTAAAGCCACAACGTGATTTGCCAACTTCTATTTACCCTTCATATGGACCCTTTTCATCGAATCCGCTCCAACTAAAGTGGGAGAGACAGACACCCGCTAGCCACCTTATGCAACTAGTGCATGTCAGTCGGTGGAACCTGTCTCACGTAAGCGTACGTGTAAGGTCGGTCCAGGCCGCTTCATCCCACAATACCGCTGAAGCAAAATAAGACTAGTAGTGGCAAGAAAGTTGTCAACATCTACGCCCACAACAAATTGTGTTCTACTCGTGCAAAGAGAACTACGGAAAGACCTAGCTCATGATGCCACTGTTGGGGAACATTGCATAAAATAAAATTTTTCCTACGTTCACCAAGATCAATCTAGGAGTTCGTCCAGCAACGAGAGAGAGGAGTGCATCTACATACCCTTGTAGATCGCAAGCGGAAGCGTTCAAGAGAACAGGGTTGAGGGAGTCGTACTCATCGTGATCCAAATCACCGGAGATACTAGCGCCGAACGGATGGCACCTCCGCGTTCAACACACATAAGGTCAGCGTGACGTCTCCTCCTTCTTGATCCAGCAAGGGGGAAGGAGAGGTTGATGAAGATCCAGCAACACGACGGCGTGGTGGTGGATGCAGCAGGGATCCGGCAGGGCTTTGCCAAGCGTCTGCGGGACGGAGAGGTGTAGCAAGGGGAAAGGGAGGCGCCAAGAGCAAGGGTGCGGCTGCCCTCCCTCCCCCCTCTTTATATAGGATACCCAGGGGGGTGCCGGCCCTAGGAGATGGGATCTCCTAGGGGGGGCGGCGGCCAAGGGGGAAGCCTCGCCCCCCAAGGCAAGTGGAGGCGCCCCCTCCCCTAGGGTTCCCAACCCTAGGCACAGGGCGGGGGGCAAGGGAGGGGGGTGCACCAGCCCACCAGGGGCTTATCCCCTCCCCACTTCAGCCCACGGGGCCCTCCGGGACAGGTGGCCCCACCCGGTGGACCCCCGGGACCCTTCCGGTGGTCCCAGTACAATAGCGGTGACCCCCGAAACTTTCCCGATGTCCGAAACAACACTTCCTATATATAATTCTTCACCTTCGGACCATTCCGGAACTCCTTGTGATATCCAGGATCTCATCCGGGACTCCGAACAACTTTCGGGTTACTGCATATTCATATCTCTACAACCCTAGCGTCACCGAACCTTAAGTGTGTAGACCCTACGGGTTCGGGAGACATGCAGACATGACCGAGACGCCTCTCCTGTCAATAACCAACAGCGGGATCTGGATACCCATGTTGGTTCCCACATGCTCCTCGATGATCTCATCGGATGAACCACGATGTCAAGGATTCAATCAATCCCGTATACAATTCCCTTTGTCAATCGGTACGTTACTTGCCCGAGACTCGATCGTCGGTATCCCAATACCTCGTTCAGTCTCGTTACCGGCAAGTTACTTTACTCGTACCGTAATGCATGATCCCGTGACCAAACACTTGGTCACATTGAGCTCATTATGATGATGCATTACCGAGTGGGCCCAGAGATACCTCTCCGCCATACGGAGTGACAAATCCCAGTCTCGATTCGTGCCAACCCAACAGACACTTTCAGAGATACCCGTAGTGCACCTTTATAGTCACCCAGTTACGTTGTGACGTTTGGCACACCCAAAGCACTCCTACGGTATCCGGGAGTTGCACAATCTCATGGTCTAAGGAAGTGATACTTGACACTTGGAAAAGCTCTAGCTAAACGAACTACACGATCTTTGAGCTATGCTTAGGATTGGGTCTTGTCCATCACATCATTCTCCTAATGATGTGATCCCGTTATCAACAACATCCAATGCCCATAGTCAGGAAACCATGACTATCTGTTGATCAACGAGCTAGTCAACTAGAGGCTTACTAGGGACATGTTGTGGTCTATATATTCACACGTGTATTATGATTTCCAGATAATACAGTTATAGCATGAATAATGGACAATTATCATGAACAAAAAATATAATAATAACCATTTATTATTGCCTCTAGGGCATATTTCCAACACCAGTGCCCTGTAGGCGCTGGCTCTTGGTTGTCTCGAGCATCGTCGTCCATACGTCGATGTCTCCGGAGTCAAAGTCGAGCATGTCGGTTAAATCATCGACAGTGGCTACAAAGTGGGTGGTGGGTGGGCGTTGAATTTCTTCATCGTCCGCGCCCCAACCTTCCTGACCATAGTCCGGCCAGGGCTCTCCTGATAAAGAGAGAGACTTTAGTGAATTCAGGATGTCGCCAAAGGGCGAGTGCTGAAAGATGTCCGCGGCAGTGAACTCCATAACCGGCGCCCAATCGGATTTGATTGGCAGGGGCGCGGGAGGTTCGGAGTCCAGAGAGGAGTCCGGCACCTCGGAGTCACGGGCTCTGCAAAGGACAGGGATGGTGTTCGGCTCAATCGCCATAGCCCCCGAGGCGGTGTCCAGCCACCCATCCTCGATCGGCGAAGTCGGCTCTGAGCCGAGGGTCGGAGCAGTCACTTGTGTGGCCTCCAGGGCACTGTCCGGCAGCAGAGCTAGATCATGCCCATCGTGACAGTGCGGCGCGCTTGGCTGTGTCTCGAACCCGTCAAAGATCAAGTCTCCGCGGACGTCAGCCTTATAGTTCAAACTTCCAAATCTGGCCTGATGGCCAGGGGCGTAGCTTTCAATCTGCTCCAGATGGCCTAGCGAATTGGCCCGCAGTGCAAAGCCGTCGAATACGAAGATCTGTCCGGGGAGAAAAGTCTCACCATGGACCGCGTTGTTGATGATCAAAGGAGCCATCGGGCCTAAAGGTGACGACATAGAGGAACTCTCAATGAAAGCACCAATGTTGGTGTCAAAACCGGCGGATCTCGGGTAGGGGGTCCCGAATTGTGCGTCTAGGCGGATGGTAACATGAGACAAGGGACACGATGTTTTTACCCAGGTTCGGGCCCTCTCAGTGGAGGTAAAACCCTACTCCTGCTTGATTAATATTGATGATATGGGTAGTACAAGAGTAGATCTACCACGAGATCAAAGAGGCTAAACCCTAGAAGCTAGCTTATGGTATGATTGTTTTTCGTCCTACGGACTAAAACCCTCCGGTTTATATAGACAACGGAGAGGGCTAGGGTTACACAGCGTCGGTTACAATGGTAGGAGATCTACATATCTGTATTGCCAAGCTTGCCTTCCACGCCAAGGAAAGTCCCATCCGGACACGGGACGAAGTCTTCAATCTTGTATCTTCATAGTCTAGGAGTCCGGCCAAAGATGATAGTTCGGCTATCCAGACACCCCCTAGTCCAGGACTCCCTCAATATGCTTTGATCAACTTATCAAAGCATATATTCCAACTCCGAGATGCTTGCACCAGTCCATAGATGGATTGCTGGAGCTTGCACATTTTGTTAGCACCTTTAGGATTGACAAAACCTTCTGGTTGCATCATATACAACTCTTCTTTAAGAAAACCATTAAGGAATGCAGTTTTGACATCCATTTGCCAGATTTCATAAAATGTGGCAATTGCTAACATGATTCGGACAGACTTAAGCATCGCTACAGTTGAGAAAATCTCATTGTAGTCAACACCTTGAACTTGTCAAAAACCTTTTTGCGACAAGTCGAGCTTTGTAGATAGTAACACTACTATCAACGTCCGTCTTCCTCTTGAAGATCCATTTATTTTCTATGGTTTTCCGATCATCGGGCAAGTCCACCAAAGTCCACACTTTGTTCTCATACATGGATCCTATCTCAGATTTAATGGCCTCCAACCATTTTGCGGAATCTAGGCTCATCATCGCTTCCTCATAGTTTGTAGGTTTATCATGGTCTAGTAACATGACTTTCAGAATAGGATTACCGTACCACTCTGGTGCGGACCGTACTCTGGAAGACCTACGAGGTTCTGTAGTAACTTGATCTGAAGTTTCATGATCATCATCATTAGCTTCCTCACTAATTGGTGTAGGAATCACTGGAACTGATTTCAGTGATGAACTATTTTCCAATTCGGGAGAAGGTATAGTTACCTCATCAAGTTCTACTTTCCTCCCACTCACTTCTTTCGAGAGAAACTCCTTCTCTAGAAAGGATCCATTTTTAGCAACAAATAACTCGCCTTCGGATCTGTGATAGAAGGTGTACCCAATAGTTTCCTTTGGGTATTCTATGAAGATGCACTTCTCCGATTTGGGTTTGAGCTTATCAGGATGAAACTTTTTCACATAAGCATCGCAGCCCCAAACTTTAAGAAATGACAACTCGGGTTTCTTGCTAAACCACAGTTCATATGGTGTCATGTCAACAGATTTAGATGGTGCCCTTTTAACTTGAATGCAGCTGTCTCTAATGCATAACCCCAAAACAATAGTGGTAAATCAGTAAGAGACATCATAGATCGTAACATATCCAATAAAGTGCGGTTACGACGTTCGGACACACCATAACGTTGTAGTGTTCTAGGTGGCATGAGTTTGTGAAACTATTCCACATTGTTTTAATTGAAGACCAAACTCGTAACTCAAATACTCGTTGAGGGAGTCCTGGACTAGGGGGTGTCCGGACAGCCGGACTATCATCGTCCGCCAGACTCCAAGACTATGAAGATACAAGATTGAAGACTTCGTCCCGTGTCCGGATGGGACTTTCCTTGGTGTGGAAGGCAAGCTTGGCGATACGGATATGTAGATCTCCTACCATTGTAACCGACTCTGTGTAACCCTAGCCCTCTCCGGTGTCTATATAAACCGGAGGGTTTAGTCCGTAGGACACAACAACCATTACAACAATCATACCATAGGCTAGCTTCTAGGGTTTAGCCTCCTTGATCTCGTGGTAGATCCACTCTTGTACTACCCATATCATCAATATCAATCAAGCAGGAGTAGGGTTTTACCTCCATCGAGAGGGCCCGAACCTGGGTAAAAACATCATGTCCCTTGTCTCTTGTTACCATCCGCCTAGACGCACAGTTCGGGACCCCCTACCCGAGATCCGCCGGTTTTGACACCGACATTGGTGCTTTCATTGAGAGTTCCTCTGTGTCGTCACCGATAGGCTTGATGGCTTCTCCAATCAACAACAACGCCGTCCAGGGTGAGACTTTTCTCCCCGGACAGATCTTCGTATTCGGCGGCTTCGCACTGCGGGCCAACTCACTTGGCCATCGGGAGCGCCCCTGGCCATCAGGTCAGGTTCAGAAGCCTAAACTTCACGGCCGATGTCCGCGGGGACTTGATCTTCGACGAACTCGAGCCACAGCCGAGCGTGCCGCGCTGTCACAATGGGCATGATTTAGCTCTGCCGCCGGACAGTGCCTTGGTGGCCGCACACGAATCCTCTCCGACCCCAAGGTCGGAGCCGATCGCGCAAATTGAGGACGGGTGGCTGGACACCGCCTCGGGGGCTGCGACTTCCACGGCGATGGAGCCAAACACTGACCTTGTCCCTTATAAAGCTCGTGACTCCGAGGTGCCGGACTCCCTGCCGGACTCTGAACCTCCTGCGCCCCTGCCAATCGAGGCCGATTGGGCGCCGATCATGGAGTTCACCACCGCGGACATCTTTCAGCACTCGCCCTTTGGCGACATCCTAAATTCGCTAAAGCATCTCTCGCTATCCGGAGAGCCCTGGCCGGACTACGGCCAGGATGGTTGGGATGCGGACGATGAAGAAATTCAAAGCCCACCCACCACCCACTTTGTAGCCACTGTCGACGATCTAACCGACATGCTAGATCACGACTCCGAAGACATCGACGGTATGGACGACGATGCCGGAAACGATCAAGAACCAGCGCTCACCGAGCACTGTAAGGCCACCCCAACCCATGTTGTATATATGGTGGACACCCCAAAAGGAAGCGATAACGAGGAACAACGGGGCGCGGCAAAGGATAATCCCGCCGATAAACAACCAAACCTGCAACGCAGACGCCGCCCTAAGTCCCGCCTCGACAAAAACAACATTCCTAATGACCCAGCAATAGAGCAGTGCAAACCAGTGGACGACGAACATGCAAACAAGCAACCGTCCGAACAGGACGAATCGGATAATCAATCCATGCCCGTCGAAACCAACAGTCCGGACGACCTCACGCCGGACACACCACCGGAGCACAAGAACCTTCACAAAAGACTCGTCGCCACTGCAAGAAGTCTGAAGAAGGAAAAACAGAAGCTCAAAACAGCGGAAGACATACTCAGAATGAGATGGAGCAAAGTACTCAAGACCGCAGACAAATATGGCAATGGCCATCAAACAAAGAGCTACCCGAAGCGCAAGCTGCTGCCAGAATTTGACGAGGAAGCCATAGAGCCCCTACAGTCAAAAAAGAAAGAGGCCACCTGGCCGGATAGACGGCCAGATGACAGGCCAAAAGCGACAAGCGACGCCGCACTCAAGCCGACTCATCACCCTGGGAAAACAGATGGCCCAGCTAGGTCCGTTTACGGGCCAAAAAAGAGGGCCCCAGGAAGCAACACAACACGACAAGTGTTCGAAGACAGTGGCACACCCAAATACAGGGGCACCGCATACCCACTATGTTTCACCGATGAGGTGCTGGATCATGAATTTCCAGCAGGGTTCAAACCCATAAACATAGAGGCATACGACGGAACAACAGACCCTGGAGTCTGGATAGAAGATTACATACTACACATACACATGGCTAGAGGAGATGACCTCCACGCCATAAAATATCTACCCCTCAAGCTCAAGGGGCCAGCTTGGCATTGGCTCAAAAGCCTCCCAGAAAAAACTGTTGGAAGTTGGGAAGAGCTCGAGGACGCGTTTAGAGCAAATTTTCAAGGGACTTATGTCCGCCCTCCGGATGCAGATGACCTAAGTCATATAACTCAATAGCCCGGAGAGTCAGCGCGCAAATTCTGGAACAGGTTCCTTACTAAAAAGAACCAAATAGTCGACTGTCCGGACGCACAAGCCTTAGCAGCTTTTAAACATAACGTCCGTGACGAATGGCTCGCCAGACACCTTGGCCAAGAGAAGCCGAGGACAATGGCCGTGCTAACAAGCCTCATGACCCGCTTTTGCGCGGGAGAGGACAGCTGGCTAGCAAGATGCAGCACCAGCGACCCGAGCACATCCGAGATCAGAGATGGAAACGGAAAATCACGGCGCAGAAAGGATCAGCGCCGGAATAAAGAAAAAAGCCCAAAGAATACGGCGGTCAACGCCGGATTCAAAAGCTCGCGGCCAAACAATAAAACACTGCCTCTTAAGGACAACAGTGATGAGCTATCCAACTTAAACAAAATTTTGGATCGGATATGTCAAATCCAAAGTACGCCCGGAAGGCCTGCAAACCACACCCACCGAGATTGTTGGGTTTTTAAACAGTCCGGCAGACTCAACGCCGAACACAAGGGGCTCGACGCGCCAAGCGAGGACGATGACGAACCTCACCAGCAAAGCACCGGAAAACAAAAGACTTTCCCACAAGGGGTCAAAGCAGTAAACTCACTTCATGTGATAGTACGGAAAAACAATACGGCACCCGCTAAGATAGGCGTCGCACGGTCCACCCCAGCGGAACCTCGAGATTGGATGTCAAAACCAATCACTTTTGACTACCTGGATTACTCCAGGAGCATCCAAAACGCAGGATGGACTGCTCTGATATTGGATCCTATAATCGACGGACTACGATTTACACAAGTCCTGCTGGACGGTGACAGCGATTTAAACCTGCTATATCCGAACACAATCCGCAAGTTGGGGATAGACCTTACTAAAATTCGACATAGCCGCACTTCCTTTAAAGGAGTGACGCCAGGCCCTTACGCCAAGTGCACAGGCTCCTTATTACTAGAAGTTGTGTTCGGGTCACCGGACAACTTCCGACGCGAAACACTAATCTTTCATGTCGCCCCATTCAAAAGTAGCTATCAAGCACTATTGGGACATGAAGCTTTTGCCCGCTTTAACACAATACCACATTACGCGTCTCTTACACTTAAAATGCCCGGTCCACGTGGCATCATTTCATTAAGAGGGTCATTCAAAGACCCCGGACATGGCTAGACGAGTCCGGCATAAATAAGCTAGGGGCTCCCTAGCCGCACACCCCTTCACAAGGGGCTGTGCATATAAGCAACAACGAGCTAATATAGGCTCAGCTTTATTAATTTACTAATATTTCAATTTTTTATGCACTTTTCGCACGATTTCTTTTCAAACTAAGTTCCTCTGTTTTTACAGATGAACAACGTGCACACCCGTCCAGGATAACGGCACAACGGAGACACAGGCGCAAACGTGAAGTAGGGACCCGTTGCAAGGATTCTTTTTAGATTAAGACCCTGCGTAAACCTTTTTTACTGTCTCTTGTTGCTATAATCCCTGGTTTTTCATGATAACCAGAGAGGAGACTGACGTTTTGGCATCGGCCGCGTCAGAGGACCTTGCCCGTACCTGGACACTAGGGGCTTTGTTCTGCCCGTTATTATAAAGACCGAACACCTTAGGGAGTGTTCGGCGTCTCGAGTTAGGCCTTATATGCATCAGCTCCGAATCATGTCTTTGGTCAAATGTTGGGTTTGCCTGGCTCCTGTGTTTTGCTGCCTTACATTCTGTATCATCGGCTAACGCGGCACCAGGAGAACTACTGCGATTGTGCCCCAGTTCGGCTGGGCGAGCACCTCAGTAGAGAAAGCCGAAAACTGACTGTCATGATACAGCGAGAGACTGGTCAACCACTCAATCGACCACCGGAATGTTTAGAATTCCTCCGCTTTGACGATGGACCATTTCCCGGTCAGGCACATACGCGCCCCGAACTCGGAGAGTGCGGTGCCCCCAGGGGCTATATCATAGCCCCACCCTCGAACTCCAATGGCTAAGTGAAAGTGATAAAGCATTATAGTCCGGTTGCCTCGTTTGCTACGCTACCACCTCCTTAACAGGACCAAGACGTCGGATTAAGTGTGAAAATGCGCTTTTTTTGCGAACACCCCCGCACTCTGTGCGTGGGAGCTGAAGCCGACGACTACAATCTTTCAGGTTATACACACGTATACGTAAACGGCCGCATAGGAGATATTTCAATACTTGAACGCACAAGTTTAAAAAGCGCCTACATCATAAACATTGTTTTACAAAATAAAACGTTCATTTGAACGTGACATTTTTTGAGCACTGCGACTCTATTACACGAGCACCACGCAGAACTTCCGCAAAATAGTGCTCGGCGGGTAATCGGCTCTCATCCGAACCCTGGGTCGCAACAGTGGTGGCATCCATCTCTGTCCAATGTGTCTTCACACGGGCGAGCGCCATCCGTGCACCCTCTATGCAGGCCGACCGCTTCATCGCCTTAATATGCGGCACCGCCCCAAGAAATTGCTGCAACAAGCCAAAATAGCTCTTCGGCTTGGGCCTACCCGGCCAGACATGAGTCACGATATCCGTCATGGCAAGCCCGGACAACCTATTCAGCTCAGCCCACTCGGCCAACCGGTCGGTCAGCGGAAGTGAACGCTCCGGACTATGGAATTGAGACCAAAACAGCTCTTCTGTCTTGTGATCCTTCTGGCTCTGGAAGTGCACAACGGCATCCGCCGCACTCGCTGCTAAGTCCATATAAGGATCCTCCGGACCCCACAGCTGGCCAAGTTGAGCATACTTTGGATCCGTAAACCTTCGGCGCAGCAAAAAGGGCTTGCCAGCCACAATGTCTCCGGCTTGGCGCAGCTCCTCCTTTATAGCCCGCATTGCAGAATGGGCATCCTTGGCTTTAGCGGTGGCCTTCCCCAGGTCTTCTCGCTCCGATAGGCGCTCCTTTTCAAGAGCCTCATTGCGGTCGGTAGCATCCTTCAACTTAACGGCCATTTCGGCCATCTCTTCCCTGCTTTGGCAGTGTGCAGCCCTTTCGGCTTCTAACTCCTCGGCCGCCCTTGAGGCAGCCGCATCACTCCTTCTGGCTTGCTCCTTGGCTTGATTAAGTTCTGCCCGAAGGCTCTCCACAGCAGCGGCACCATCTGCATCAAGCACAAAATATTGTAAGAGGTGTGCTTTGGCTCCCTTAATAGGTGACTGCGGAGAAAAAACTTACCTTGCGACTCGTCAAGTCGCCTGTTGATTAGCGCGATGTCCGCATCCACAACGTCGAGTTGCCGCTTTAGTTCAGCAACTCCATCAGTCCGGCTGGCCCCCGGACAATCCGCCACCTGCATAGGAGCGGCGAAGATTGAAACCTGCGATTTAGATCCTCGGCACTCTGTCACTTTCGACAACCTACCGAGTCTTAGGGGCTACTATCTATACAGGGCGCACTTTATGTGTAAAATTGTCAAAAGGTGTGTCATTTTTACGTACCTCAAACCCCGCCAGCAAACTCCTGACGGCATTATGCAATCCGCTTTTGGCAGACGAAATTCTCCCAATCACCGTACTCATCAATGCACGGTGATCTTCTGAGATGGACGCCCTCTCAAGTAGATCCTTCAGCTCACCCGGCCGAACTCTATTCGGCGCCAAACTCTTTGGCTCTGCCGGGCTCGGGGATACCCTCCGTGATGACACTTCAGGCTCGTCCGCCCTATCCGACGGTGCAGCGGACAGAGGCGTCTCGCTCTCCACCATCTCCGGACGAAGGTCACCCGAAGACGAGCTCATCTGAGAAGGTCGGAGATCCGAACTACAAGGTAAAAACTTCGGTTATCCTCAGAAGCACAAATAGGGATGTCTCTTATTATCGAACTCCCTTTTTTCTACTCACGGCTTGCTGGAGGGCTGATTCTTTAGGGGAGGCCGTGCGCCCGGGACCTCCCCGGACACAGGACCCTCGGGTGAAGATCTCTTCCCCCGCTTAGGGGCTTTGGCCTCCGGGTCTCCGGAGGCGGTCCTCTTCTCCCCCTGGAGGGAGGGATTCTCGATCCCCCCTTCTTCAAGCGCCTCCTTGGGCGAGGCTGTAGCTCCTCTATTTTCCCCTTCGCCTTCTTCTGAAGGCGCAACCTCCAACATCCTGACCAGCACGGGATCCGGCACGGTCTCTGGGAGGGGGGCCGGACACCGTATCAGCTTTGCTTGCGCTATCCACTCCTGTTAAAGGGCAGCGGGTTAAAAGGCGAATCATAGAAGGACAAACAGACGGTATGTCCGGACTCGGAGCTACTTACTTGTGTATCCGGGCGATTACAGCTTAGGCCGGCGTCCTCGGTCAATTCCGGACACGCCTCTCGTGATCCGAAGAATAATTTGTACATCTCCACGGGTGTCATACCCATGAAGTGTTGAAGAATCCGTGGTCCCTCCGGATTAAACTCCCACAGCCGGAGAGGGCGGCGTTTGCAGGGCAGGAGACACCTAATCAGCATGACCTGCATTACCACAACCAGATCGATCTCCCTCGCTTGGAGGTCTCGAATCCGGCCCTGCAGTAGGGGCACGTCCTTTGACGGCCCCCAATTGAGCCCTTGGTTGACCCACGACATCAACCGTTGTGGAGGTCCCAAGCGGAATAGGGGCGGCGGTTTCTGCCTGCTGCCCTTCGGAGCGGTGATATAGAACCACTCCTGCTGCCACAAGCCGAGATCCTCTTGGAAGGAGCCGTCGGGGCACGGGGCATCGGCCCTCCTGCTTATGGCCGCCCCGCCACACTCTGCTTGACGCCCCCCGATCATCTTCGGCTCCACATTGAAGGTCTTCAGCCATAGGCCGAAGTGGGGGGCGACGCGGAGGAAGGCTTCGCAGACGATGATAAATGCGGAAATATGGAGGATGGACTCCGGAGCCAAGTCGTGGAAATCCAACCCATAGTAGAACATGAGCCCTCTCACGAAAGGATCCGTCGGGAAGCCTAAACCCCGACAGAGGTGGGAAACAAAGACGACGTACTCGCCGGGCTCGGGGGTGGGTATGGCCTGCCCTTCGGTGGGCAGCCTGTGTGAAACCTCGTAGGACAGGTACTTGGCCTCTCGCAGCTTTAGCACGTCCTCCTCCGTGACGGAGGAAGGCATCCACCGGCCCTGAAGGTCGGAGCCGGACATTGTTAAAAGTCCGAAGCGCTCGAATCTGGGGCTCTGGGTGCTGGAACTTGGAGCAAGGAGAAGATTCGACGGGAGATTGAAGAAAAGAAACGGGCCTTGGTCCCATTATAAAGAGGGAGAATACCAAGAGCCGTCTCCGTGACCGTTCGGGACTCGCCTTCGATAGAGGGGGCGTGGCGACGGGCGCGGTCGGGTTACCCACGTTCGTATTGATGAGAATCCCGGAATAAGGGGAACACGATCTCTGCTTCGACAAGACGTGCCAAGGAAACGGCTTCGCTAAACGCGCTGAGGTGGTATAATAAAAAATGATTCAAGTAAAGGCTTGGTAGTAGCGTGACGTCATGCCGCAAAACACGTCAGCAGATTGAGCTTGTGTACATATTATTCTCTTTACGGTGGAATGTGGAATTTATTTTGCAGAGCCGGGCACTATCCTGGTGTTCACAATCTTCTATGGATTATTTGGAGGAGGAACCCGCCTTGCAATGCCGAACATTATGCGCGCCGGACTCATCGTCATTGAAGCCAGGTTCAGGGGCTACTGAGGGAGTCCTGGACTAGGGGGTGTCCGAACAGCCGGACTATCATCGTCCGCCGGACTCCAAGACTATGAAGATACAAGATTGAAGACTTCGTCCCGTGTCCGGATGGGACTTTCCTTGGCGTGGAAGGCAAGCTTGGCGATACGGATATGTAGATCTCCTACCATTGTAACCGACTCTGTGTAACCCTAGCCCTCTCTGGTGTCTATATAAACCGGAGGGTTTAGTCCGTAGGACACAACAACCATTACAACAATCATACCATAGGCTAGCTTCTAGGGTTTAGCCTCCTTGATCTCGTGGTAGATCCACTCTTGTACTACCCATATCATCAATATCAATCAAGCAGGAGTAGGGTTTTACCTCCATCGAGAGGGCCCGAACCTGGGTAAAAACATCGTGTCCCTTGTCTCCTGTTACCATCCGCCTAGACGCACAGTTCGGGACCCCCTACCCGAGATCCGCCGGTTTTGACACCGACACTCATCTCCGCGATCAGATCGTAGAAACTTTATTTTCTTGTTACGATGATTTTCCACTTCACTCTGAAATTCTTTGAACTTTTCAAATATTTCAGACTTATGTTTTATCAAGAAAATATACTCATATCTGCTCAAATCATCTGTGAAGGTCAGAATATAACGATACTCGCCACGAGCATCAACACTCATTGGACCGTATACATCGGTATGTATTATTTCCAACAAGTCAGTAGCTCGTTCCATTGTTCCGGGGAACGGAGTTTTAGTCATCTTGCCGAAAAGGCACGGTTCGCAAGCATCAAATGATTCATAACCAAGTGATTCTGAAAATCCATCTTTATGGAGTTTCTTCATGTGCTTTACACCGATATGACCCAAACGGCAGTGCCACAAATAAGTTGCACTATCATTATTAACTTTGCATCTTTTGGCATCAATATTATGAATATGTGTATCACTATGATCGAGATCCAACAAACTATTTTCATTGGGTGTATGACCATTGAAGGTTTTATTCATTTAAACAGAACAACAATTTTTCTCTTGACTTTAAATGAATAACCGTATTGCAATAAACATGATCAAATCATATTCATGCTCAACGCAAACGCCAAATAACATTTATTTAGGTTTAACACTAATCCCAAAAGTATAGGGAGTGTGTGATGATGATCATATCAATCTTGGAACCACTTCCAACACACATCGTCACTTCACCCTCAACTAGTCTCTGTTTATTCTGTAACTCCTGTTTCGAGTTACTAATCTTAGCAACCGAACAAGTATCAAATACTCAGGGACTACTATAAACACTAGTAAGGCACACATCAATAACCTGTATATCAAATATACCCTTGTTCACTTTGCCATCCTTCTTATCCACCAAATATTCAGGGCATTTCCGCTTCGAGTGACCATTTCCTTTGCAGTGCAAGCACTCAGTTTCAGGCTTTTGGTCCAGCTTTGGTCTTCTTCACGGGAGTGACAACTTGTTTGCCATTCTACTTGAAGTTTCCCCTTTTTTCCTTTGCCCTTTTCTTGAAACTAGTGGTCTTGTCAATCATCAACACTTGATGCTCTTTCTTGATTTCTACCTTCGTCGATTTCAACATCACGAAGAGCTCGGGAATCATTTTCGTCATCCCTTGCATACTATAGTTCATCACGAAGTTCTAGTAACTTAGTGATAGTGACTAGAGAATTCTGTCAATCACTATCTTATCTGGAAGATTAACTCCCACTTGATTCAAGTGATTGAAGTACCCAAACAATCTGAGCACATGCTCACTAGTTGAGCGATTCTCCTCCATCTTTTAGCTATAGAACTTGTTGGAGACTTCATATCTCTCAACTCAGGTATTTGCTGGAAATATTAACTTCAACTCCTGGAACATCTCATATGGTCCATGACGTTCAAAACGTCTTCGAAGTCCCGATTCTAAGCCGTTTAAGCATGGTGCACTAAACTATCAAGTAGTCATCATATTGAGCTAGCCAAATGTTCATAACGTCTGCATCTGCTCCTGCAATAGGTTGTCACCTAGCGGTGCATTAAGGACATAATTCTTCTGTGCAGCAATGAGGATAAACCTCAAATCATGGATCCAATCCGCATCATTGCTACTAACATCTTTCAACACAATTTTCTCTAGGAACATATCAAAATAAACATATGAAAGCAACAACGCGAGCTATTGATCTACAACATAATTTGAAAAATACTATAAGGACTAAGTTCATGATAAATTTAAGTACAATTAATCATATTACTTAAGAACTCCCACTTAGACAAACATCTCTCTAGTCATCTAAGTGATCACGTGATCCAAATCAACTAAACCATGTCCGATCATCATGTGAGATGGAGTAGTTTTCAATGGTGAACATAACTATGTTGATCATATCTACTATATGATTCACGCTCGACCTTTCGGTCTCCGTGTTCCGAGGCCATATTTGTATATGCTAGGCTCGTCAAGTTTAACCTGAGTATTCCGCGTGTGCAACTGTTTTGCACCCGTTGTATTTGAACGTAGAGCCTATCACACCCGATCATCACGTGGTGTCTCAGCACGAAGAACTTTCGCAACGGTGCATACTCAGGGAGAACACTTCTTGATAATTAGTGAGAGATCATCTTATAATGCTACCGTCAATCAAAGCAAAATAAGATGCATAAAGGATAAACATCACATGCAATCAATATAAGTGATATGATATGGCCATCATCATCTTGTGCTTGTGATCTCCATCTCCGAAGCACCGTTGTGATCACCATCGTCACCGGCGCGACACCTTGATCTCCATCGTAGCATCGTTGTCGTTTCGCCACCTATTGCTTCTACGACTATTGCTACCGCTTAGTGATAAAGTAAAGCAATTACAGGGCGCTTGCATTTCATACAATAAAGCGACAACCATATGGCTCCTGCCAGTTGCCGATAACTTCGGTTACAAAACATGATCATCTCATACAATAAAATATAGCATCACGTCTTGACCATATCACATCACAACATGCCCTGCAAAAACAAGTTAGACATCCTCTACTTTGTTGTTGCAAATTTTACGTGGCTGCTACGGGCTGAGCAAGAACCGTTCTTACCTACGCATCAAAACCACAACGATAGTTCGTCAAGTTAGTGCTGTTTTAACCTTTGCAAGGACCGGGCGTAGCCACACTCGGTTCAACTAAAGTGAGAGAGACAGACACTCGCCAGTCACCTTTAAGCACGAGTGCTCGTAATGGTGAAACCAGTCTCGCGTAAGCGTACGCGTAATGTCGGTCCGGGCCGCTTCATCTCACAATACCGCTGAACCAAAGTATGACATGCTGGTAAGCAGTATGACTTGTATTGCCCACAACTCACTTGTGTTCTACTCGTGCATATGACATCTACGCATAAAACCAGGCTCGGATGCCACTGTTGGGGAACGTAGTAATTTCAAAATTTTCCTATGCACACGCAAGATCATGGTGATGCATAGCAACGAGAGGGGAGAGTGTTGTCCATGTACCCTCATAGACCGTAAGCGGAAGCGTTATGACAACGCGGTTGATGTAGTCGTACGTCTTCACCATCCGACCGATCCAAGCACCGAACGTACGGCACC
The DNA here is from genome assembly GCF_018294505.1 of Triticum aestivum. NCBI lineage: Eukaryota > Viridiplantae > Streptophyta > Magnoliopsida > Poales > Poaceae > Triticum > Triticum aestivum. The sequence goes on along the minus strand of NC_057807.1, from coordinate 223,173,476 downwards.
TCCGAGTTCAGCACACGTTCAGCTCGATGACGATCCCCGGACTCCGATCCAGCAGGGTGTCGGGGATGAGTTCCGTTAGCACGACGACGTGGTGACGATGATGATGTTCTACCGACGCAGGGCTTCGCCTAAGCACCACAACGATATGACCGAGGTGGAATATGGTGGAGGGGGGCACCGCACACGGCTAAGGAACGATCACGATGATCAACTTGCGTGTCTTGGGGTGCCCCCTGCCCCCATATATAAAGGAGCAAGGGGGGGAGGCCGGCCGGCCCTAGGGGGCACGCCAAGGAGGGGGGAGTCCTCCTCCTAGTGGGAGTAGGACTCCCCTTTCCTAGTCCCACTAGGAAGGAGGAAGGGGGAAGGAAAGAGAGGGAGAGGAAGAGGGAAAGAGGGGCCGCGCCCCCTCCCCTAGTCCAATTCGGACTCCCCATGGGGGGGGGGCACCACCTCCTGGGCTGCTGTCCTCTCTCTCCCCTCAGGCCCACTAAGGCCCAATACTTCCCCGGGGGTTCCGGTAACCCCTCCGGCACTCCGGTTTTCTCCGAAATCACCCGGAACACTTCCGGTGTCCGAATATAGTCGTCCAATATATCAATCTTTATGTCTCGACCATTTCGAGACTCCTCGTCATGTCCGTGATCACATTCGGGACTCCGAACAACCTTCAGTACATAAAAACTTATAAACTCATAATAAATCTATCATCGTAACGTTAAGCGTGCGGACTCTACGGGTTCGAGAACTATGTAGACATGACTTAGAACTATTTCCGGTCAGTAACCAATAGCGGAACCTGGATGCTCATATTGGCTCCTACATATTCTACGAAGATCTTTATCGGTCAAACCGCATAACAACATACTTTGTTCCCTTTGTCATCGGTATGTTACTTGCCCGAGATTCGATCGTCGGTATCTCAATACCTAGTTCAATCTCGTTACCGGCAAGTCTCTTTACTCATTATGTAATGCATCATCCTGCAACTAACTCATTAGCTACATTGCTTGCAAGGCTTATAGTGATGTGCATTACTGAGAGGGCCCAGAGATACCTCTCCGACAATCGGAGTGACAAATCCTAATCTCGAAATATGCCAACTCAACATGTACCTTCGGAGACACCTGTAGAGCTCCTTTATAATCACCCAGTTACGTTGTGACGTTTGGTAGCACACAAAGTGTTCCTCCGATAAACGGGAGTTGCATAATCTCATAGTCATAGGAACATGTATAAGTCATGAAGAAAGCAATAGCAACATACTAAATGATCAAGTGCTAAGCTAACGGAATGGGTCAAGTCAATCACATCATTCTCCTAATGATGTGATCCCATTAATCAAATGACAACTCATGTCTATGGTTAGGAAACTTAACCATCTTTGATTAATGAGCTAGTCAAGTAGAGGCATACTAGTGACACTATGTTTGTCTATGTATTCACACATGTATTATGTTTCCGGTTAATACAATTCTAGCATGAATAATAAACATTTATCATGAAATAAGGAAATAAATAATAACTTTATTATTGCCTCTAGGGCATATTTCCTTCATTACCGTGAAGGTACACCAACACCACAAAAAGGGTCACCCTATTCTCCTTGAGATTCACCGCCCAGGCAATTCCCAACCACTAGTGGTAGACCTTAAGGCGGCCTCCAAACATTCACATACTTCAAGGGAAATCACATATCATTTTTTCATAAACACTCATACCGCCATGGATCCTCCAAACTCCAAGAGTAACAACCTCAGTAAGAACAAGTATGGGGATCTAGATTTCCTTTGGTGAAAGTGTAGATTGGGCGATCCTATTTGAATCCTGAAGATTTGAGAGTGTTTGGTGAAAGTGTAGATCAGGTGATGCAGAGCATCCCACGGTCATCCCCATGGACACTACCTCGACTACCCAAGCTCCAAGTGGACCCATGACAAGAGCTCGAGCACGTGCTATTCAATCCGAGGTGACATATCTACTACTTGAGCTTCCCTTACATCCGAGTGAGACATGGCTGCTGCCTAAGTCAGAAACACTATATGTAATCAGGTACAACACACAAGCCATGGAGCCGAGAGTCGAAGAAGAAGGAACAAGCGTCAACTCTCTGTTCAGTCCAGAACTTCTGGCCAAAGCCCGGAACCTCCGGCCCCCAGAACCTTTGGCTGCCCTGGAACTTCTGGCCTCCGACGACCCAGACGAGCCCGGGCGTGCCAACTCTCTGCTTAGCCTGGAACCTGGCCCAGACCTTCCGGCCCCTGGAACCTCCGTCTCGCCCGGACCTTCCGGCCCCTGGACACCTCCCACCATGCCAACTCTCTGGTTAGGAGGATCCTCCCTGGACCTTGGCCTGGAACTTTCGGCGCCCGGAACTTCCGGCCTCGCCCGAAACTTTTGGCCCTGCCTGCGCGCAGTGACTCGGGTCGAGGCCCATGTACCCTTTTGCCCACTAGACTATAAATACTCTTCTCCTACCTATGTTTTAGGGTTAGCAAAGTAGTAGCTCATTTGAGATAGAGCTTTGCTCTCCACTTGATACATTCTCCATCGGAGTTCACAACCTCCACCGAGAAGATCCCCCAAGTGGATTCAAGACCTCTCACGGGAAGACCCCTCAGGACCTCCTCATGAAGAAGAACTTGCTACTTGTATCGTCCTTGTTGATAGTGGATCATGTATCTCTTTGTGTTTCGAGGATCTAGCACATGTGTAATCGAATCTTGTTGGTTCGAGTGAATCCTCTTGTTTTCCCCTTGTGTTTTCCCCTCATGTTCTTCGTGGGATCCACTCCAATCGTGAAAGATCGGGCATCTAGGGTTCTACCCTACATCATCTTGGTATCATGAGCCACGTTGATCATGATTTTGGAGCCTCCCTCTTTGTTTTGTAGCCTAATTTTGTTGTGATTCGTCCCAATTTTGAAAATCCCCAGAAAAATGGCCCTCCCAATTTTTTTTGTGATTTGTTGGTATGATGAAGTTTTGTTGGATCTGATCCGTGGATTTTGCGTGTGGCATGTAGATCTAGCTTTCCCACCCTTCCATCCACCCAAATTTTTCTTTCCCCCCTCTGATTTGGGTTTTTCCCAAAGTATTTACTCCCAAATCCACGACCCCCAAGTTCCCTGTCCTTGGCAGAATCACGACCACCAGAACTTCCGGCCCCGCCCGGACCTTCCGGCCACCGGAACTTTCGGCCCCGCCCGGACCTTCCCGGCCATCCTGGAACTTCCGGCCCCCGGACCTTCCATCTTCCCGGAACGTCTGGCCTATACAGAAAGTCTGTGCATCCTCGACTATTTCTGCTACTTCACCAACTCCGACTACGGTGCAGCGGCATCTTCGCCAACATAGTGAAGACTGTGCACTACGACCTCGACAACGATCACATCACCTTTGACACTATCAACCGTAAACAAGGACGGTAACTTCGACGACATCTTTGTCTACTCCTTGCCATTGCATTGATAACCCCATAGCCTTCCTTTTGCGTCACTTACCCATCGAGACTAGCCTTTGAGTATTGCCAGCAATGTTACTTGTGCACATTGGTGATCTTTGCATATACCATCATCTTGGTGTCCATATCTTGGTATCATCTCTTGTGTCACAAGGTTGTCATAGCTTATATACAATTGCTATATTGGTTCGTGAAGTTTTGCATAAGTGGCTACCGAAAGAGCTCAAAAGAGAAAGAGCCAAACAAGCTTTTAAGTAAACGGAAAAGATAAGCAAAGAGTTGTTAAGAAAGAACCATAGCATCATACTACATTAATATTGCCATACTCGATCATCTTGAATCATATCATAGGAATACCATACATATAGCATACTTGGGATAGAAGTCGTTGCATTTTTGCTTTGTAGGTTGTGCACAAGTCTCGTATCCACCTATTGAGCAATTGTGCTAGCGTCTCTCTAGCGTTGCGCAACAAGAGCATTTTCTGTGGATTCCACATTTTGATCTCATTTTTCGTTGCACGACCCCATTTATCCTTCTGTGTGTGTGTTTCCGTTTGGCACATATTGCATTTGGTCTACTTGTTGCAATGCAAATTTGCTAATCTTTTCCAACATTATTGAATCTTCCTAACAATTGCATAAGATTTTGTGCCACCATCCTCACCAAGCTCTACCAAAGGCTTTTCTTTGTGTAGGTGCGAGAACCAACAAGAATTGGTACCAATTGTGCTATTTCCTTGTTACATCATTGAGTGATCATTGATCCATCTCCAACTTTGGTCAAGGTACATTTGGTATAGTTCTTCTTTCTCCCACTCACATATTTGCTTGGAATGATGGATAGGACAAGTTCTTCTACCAACCCACTCTTCATCGAGCAAGACGATGACTCGACTTCCTACGTCACCAAGAACCACCTCTTCGGTGCACAACAAGCTTTGCATCAAGAACAACAAGCATTGAGCGACCGCATCGGCAATCTCACCACCGACTTGCGACTCTTCGAGCAACGTACAAGAGACTACTTCGCCAACAAGCTCGACAAACAAAAACAAGAGAACAATGCAAGAATAGACGAGATTCGTGCCTTGTCGGTCAACCGCTCTTCTACCTCGTCGTCCTATTAAAGACGGAGCCGCTCAAGTCGACACTCCGGCGACACCATCTCCGGCTCAAGTACACCAATGTCGAACACTCTTTGTCGAGCCGCGCGCCAAGACCATCAAGCAAATTGAATCCTCTACACGACACCGATCATCAAGAGAAACTTCTAGCGCAAGAACATCAACATCGTCAAAATCAAGCTACCTTTACGCAAGCACAAGAAAGACAACGTCTACGCCAACAAGAGGAAGAGCGCGCACACCAACACCAAGAGGAGAAAGACCCCGAAGCTGCCTATCTACAACAACAACAGTGTGAAGCACAAGCCCTTGAGGCGGAACGCGCCCTCCTCAACACCAATCGTGTCGTCGCCGCATGCAACCGACATACTTGTGAGCAAGAAGAAGCGCTTTGCGAGAAAGTTCAAGAGAGGAACTATCAAGCACGTTTGCAATGTCAAGCTCCTCAAGCTCCTTTTCAAGCTAGACATGAACAACAATATCGACAAGAACCACAACTTCATCAAGAGCAACAAGACAATGGGAATCCTCCACCCCAAGAGCAAGTTGAGGGAGACAATCCTCCTCGTCAAGGACGTCATCATCACCCTCGACCCCAACTCAACGAAGAGCAACACTATGGCAAACTCAAGTTCACCATGCCCAAGTTCACCGGAAGCAATGATCCCGAGGAGTATATCTCATGAGCATTGAAGGTTGACAAAATCTTCTGTATGCACAACTATGATGAAGCGAAGAAGATCGCCATGGCATCCCTTGAATTTCAAGACTATGTCCTCATTTTGTGGGAGCAAGTCATTGATAGCCGAGAGGCAAGAGGTGAACCACCCATCAACACTTGGGATCAAATGAAGGATGTCATGCGATCACGCTTTGTGCCAACCTACTACAACCGTGACCTCTTCAAGAAACTCCAACTCCTCAAGCAAGGAATAAAGACCGTTGAAGAGTACTATAAGGAAATGGAGATCGCCATGATATGAGCCAATGTCATGGAAGATGATGAGCAAACTATGGCACATTTCTTGAATGTACTCAATCATCCTATCAATAAGATTGCCGACTTCCAACCTTACTCCAACCTCATCAAGCTAGTGCACCAAGCTACAAAGGTGGAACGTCAAGTGCAAGATGACTTCAAGTATGCCAAGTTTGCTTCCAAGACCTACGGCTCCTCCTACAACCAAGCTTCAACGACTACAACGACTCCTACCTCGACAAAAGCTTCACCAAGAAACGTTGACAAGTCAAGTTACAAGAAGACTTCGACAACTTCAAGTCGTCCTCCTACTACAAGCAACTTCAAGCCGAGAGCTTCATCGTCATCTACTCCAACCGATGAGACCCTCAAGACAAGTTCAATCAAGTGCTTCACATGCGGTGGCCGAGGCCACAAGTCCTTCGAGTGTACGAACAAGCGCACCATGATCCTCAACGACGACGGAACCTATGACTCCATGAATGAAGAGGAAATGGAAGCCATTGAGCAAATGGCCATGCACCGGCAAGTGAACGAAGATGAAGATGATCAAGTCTTTTGTGACGAAGATTCAAGCCCCGCTCTTGTTGTCTCCAAGGTCTTGACTCTTCAACATCAACAAGACGAAGAAAAAAGATGCCATATCTTCCACACAAAGGCGGGCATCAATGGAAGGTCCATGAAGGTCATCATCGATGGAGGGAGTTGCCATAACTTGGCGAGTGAAGAACTATGCTCCAAGATCCAATTGGTCAAGATGAAGCATCCCCACCCCTACAAGGTCCAATGGCTTAGCGACTCCGGCACTATCCAAGTGGAACATATGGTGCAAGTTTTCTTCAAGATAGGAGCATATGCAGATACTTTGGAGTGTGATGTCATTCCGATGTCCGTTTGCCACCTCCTTCTTGGAAGACCATGGCAATTTGACTGGGGTGTCATCCACAACGGGTGAACAAACCACTATAGCTTCAAGATGAAGGGAAAGGAGTACGTGCTACGACCTATGTCTCCAAGTCAAGTAATCACCGACAAGCAAGCCACCACCCATCATGGAGAGAAAAGTGAGAGAGCGAGCCACCACAAAGAGAGTGAGCGCCACAAGCCAAAATTGAGTGCCTCCATGATGAGCGATAAGAAAAACCTAGTCCTTTTTGCAACCAAAAGTGAGACTAGAGAAGTGTGTGAGAACCCATCAAGTGTTATGCACTATGTCGTCTTGTGCAAGGACGAGGCACCTAAAACTAACACCTCACACAATCTACCTTTAGTGTTGTCTTCTCTATTGCAGGAGTTCCAAGATGTATTCCCCATGAGAAACATCTAGGACTACCTCCTCTTTGAGGCATTGAACACAACATCGACCTCATCCCCGGAGCACCTCTTCCTAACAAGGCTCCCTACCACGTCAACCCCGAGGAAGACAAGGAGATCCAACGGCAAGTACAACAAGTCATCGACAATGGCCATGTACGAGAAAGCTTGAGCCCTTGTGCCGTCCCGGTAATCCTTGTTCCCAAGAAAGTGTGTGCATATCACATGTGTTACGATTGTCATCCTATCAATGCTATCATGGTTAGATATCGCTACCCCATTCCACGCTTGGACGACATGCTAGATGAACTTAGCGGAGCCACAATTTTCTCTAAGATTGACCTTAAAAGTGGCTACTATCAAATACGCATCCAAGAAGGTGATGAATGGAAAACCACATTTAAGACCAAATTTGGCTTATATGAATGGCTTGTTATGCCAATGGGTTTATCCGAAGCACCCGATACTTTCATGCGAGTCATGCATTTTGTTCTTCGCCCCTACATTGGCGTATTTGTTGTGGTCTATTTTGACAATATTCTCGTCTTTAGCAAATCCCTCAAAGATCATGCCGCCCATCTTAGAACTGTTTTACAAACCCTTAGGAAAGAGCACCTTTATGCTAATATGGACAAATGCCTTTTCGGTGTTGATAAGCTTGTTTTCTTGGGTTTTGTAGTATCTTCTAAGGGTGTGCATGTAGATGAATCTAAGATCAATGCTATTAAAACTTGGCCCCAACCAACAAATTTGCAACAAGTGCGAAGTTTTCTTGGTTTAGCCGGTTTCTATCGTAGATTTGTGAAGGATTTTAGCACCATTGCTTTACCCTTACATGCCTTGAGTAAGAAGAATGCACCTTTTGTTTGGGGACCATCCAAAGATACCGCTTTCAATGAGCTTAAGAATTTGCTTACACATGCTCCTTTGCTTGCATTACCCAACTTTGATAAACCATTTGAGATACATTGCGATGCTAGCGGTTATGGCATAGGAGGTGTGTTAATGCAAGAGAACGCAACTCAATTATCCCATCTATGACAAAGAGCTATATGCTTCAGTGAGAGTCTTGCATGTTTGGGAGCATTATCTCTGTCCTCATGAGTTCATTCTCCACACCGATCATGAAACACTTATATACCTTAAGGGTCAAACTAAGTTGAACAAGCGTCATGCTAAATGGAGTGAATTCATTGAGTCATTTCCTTATGTCATTAAGTACATCAAAGGTAAGGAAAACGTTGTGGCAGATGCGCTTTCCCGTATATGCATGCTTCTTACCCATCTTGAATTGAATTTCATTGGCTTTGAGCACATAAAAGACTTGTATGCGCATGATCCTACTTTTGCTATTCCATATGCCAAATGTTTGACGCATACATATTGGGACTGCTATTACCTCAAGGATGATTATCTTATGAGAGCTAACAACCTATGTATCCCCGAGTCTTCTCTTTGTTTGTTACTTCTGCAAGAGGATCATGAAGGAGGACTAATGGGACACTTTGGATGCGACAAGACATTTGCCACACTCTCCAAGAACTACTTTTGGCCCAAGATGTTCCGCGGCGTCTCACGCTTCACCAACCGATGCTCGACATGGTACAAAGCTAAGTCAAAAGCTCAGTCCCATGGTCTCTATATGCCACTTCCAATTCCATATCACCCATGGGAAGATATTAGTATGGACTTTGTGCTTGGCTTTCCTAGAACTCAAAATGGAAAGGATTATGTGTTTGTTGTTGTGGACCGATTCTCTAAGATGGCTCATTCAATTCCATGCAACAAGATATACGATGTTTCACATGTTGCATGTGACAACCTGGTTTTGCCTTCTCTCTTTTTCCAGACTTCATTTCCTTCTGCTTTGAATTTGGAGTTTTTGAATCAATTCAAATGGACTTATACACTTGGGCATGTCCTTGATTTTCACCCAAGTGACTCATCAACCTCTATCTCACCCTTCTTTCTCTGAAAAATCCCAAGAATGGCCCAAGGAATATTTTTCATAAAAGAAAAATATTCATTTTCTTTTCTGAAAACCACTTCAGAAACTTGTGCTCCAAAGCAACCCTCATTTTTATTGCTCCAAAAATCTTGAGAAAATTCCCAAATATTCTTTGAACCCTAGGGCACCTTCCTGAGCAAAAATATTGCATAACTTGAAATATTTTTGCTACAGAGAACCATTTCTGTTCTAGATAGAATAGGCACTTTGCACAACAAGTATATTTTTCCTCGATCCTATGAGGCTGAATTTTCTTGGGCTTGATTACCTTCCTAAGAGACTACTAAACCCCAAAGCTCACCCCTAAACTCTTACTAGATCACTCACAGTTAACCTCACAAGTTACTGTCCAGAAACTTACCATGAAGTAAACCACATACACAACTCCTGGGTTCAACTCAAAGTGTTGGAACCACTCAAACCACTAAGTACTACACACCAGACATGAAGTTTATGCTTAGCGCAGCCTGATGTCATAGTTCACACGGTGACCGCGTTTGTCCACGTGTGCTGGCATGCCGACGACGCGCTCTGCATCGCGCTCGAGCCTCTGTTGAGCTCGTGCTCGCTTCCCCGACCGTCGCACCTTGCCAAACCGCGCCACAATCGTCGCCCCGACTCCCTTAACTCGCCTCTGCCGCTCGCCGATGCCGGAGCTCGCCACAGCGGGCACAAGCATGACGAGGCCAACCGTACAGTGCGCCCGTGCCACTGTGCTTGTCGCCACCCGCGCTCCTATGCTCGTCTCCATCCTCCCACAATGGTCGCGTGAGTTGCGTCACCTTCTCTCCCTCTCGCTGACACCGTTTGTCGCTGGGCGCCGTGTCCAGAAGCCCTCCGGTGGAGCCCGATCCCCCCTCCTCGCTCACCTATAAATATAGCCCCCTCCTGCCTCCTTGAGCATCACCGCACACCCACCCAACCTCCACAAACATGTAGCTAAGCCGCAGCCCGGCGGGGCAGGCCTCTGGCCACTGTCCCGACCCGAGCTCGCCGGCGACCCCCATAGCTTCTCCACCTTGCTCCGGTGCCTCTCGATCTCCACCCACTCCTCAGGCGACTTGCTGGTGGTGCACTGGTGCCGTCTGACCACGTTGGAGCCCCTGGTGCAGCCCCACGTCGCCGTCGTCCCCAACTCCGGCGAACCCCGCATTTTGCACCAGCTAGAGAGGCTAGTTCCGTCCATGTCCGACCACCCCTGGCCAAACCACGGGGTATGGACAGGTGCGCCTCGACCCCCTCTCTCTTCCTATCCCTCTGGTTCCGGCCGTTGGGCACTCCTCGCTGGAAAACGCACCGCAGAAGCGCCGCCAGCCTCTGTTTCTCTCTCTCTCCCTCCTACCTAACGCGTGGGGCCTACGGTCAGCCTCACAGCTCACACCCGAAGCGATATGAGTGGTGGCATATTCTAGGAATACGCCATCAACGTCACACCATGGTTTTCTGTCAGGACCCCGATCCTAAGTCACACCGATCTAGCATGTAACACATCATATCACTTTGCGGCCTCACGCACGGTATTCCCACGGGTGCCACCTTACCTGGCCCGGGATCTTTTGCGCCTTTTGGCTCACGTATATGATAGTGTCGCTAGCATCCATATGACAAAGAACCCGGGCCGACATGACTAGTCGTTAACCCAAAGTGGCACTAACTTACAGGGACATGCATACATGACCCAACAACGAACGTGTCGGTCATCAACGAGTGAATCCGGGCTGTAGCAGCTGGGCTAATAGGACTCCGGTAGACACCGCGTGACATTTCCCCAAAGGGACAAACACAGGAACGAAGAAGGACACATGCCGGCCAGCCTAAGTGTTCTGGAGCAGTAGCAAGCTACCATGGCTCAGTGGAGGCACTAGGAGACATTTCGTGGTAAGAGAGGCTACCAAGAATAAACAACTAGGTTGTCGGATCCCACACATACCAAGCGTTTCAATAACATACACACAGTATGCTCGATATGTGCAAATACAACATGGCATCACAACATGACTCTACAACTCAAGTATTTTATTCAATAGGATCCGAGGAGCGAGATATTACAAACATGGGTCGCACGACCCAACATTCAGAGCATACAAGTCAAAGCACATGCGGAAGCTTAACATGTCTGAGTACCGAAATCTACAAATGGAAAAGGCTGAGAAGCCTTACTATCTACCAAATCCTGTCGAGGGCACAAGATCGTAGCTGAGGTAACAAGCTAAACGTCGAAGTCCACGCGGAACTACTAGCGAGACTAAAGTCTCTCTGCAAAAATGTAAATTAAGCAAACGTGAGTACAAATGTACCCTGCAAGACTTACATCAGAACTAACTACATATGCATCTGTATCATCAAAAGGGGTGGTGGAGTTTAACTGCAGCAAGCCAGCTTTGACTCGGTGGCTAACCTGAACTACGACTGCAAGTAACTCTTTTGAGGTGGTGCACACGAGTCCACATATTCACCATATTAATACATCACTATGGATCCACTCCCATCTCCCTACGAGAACGCCATCCATAACACTCACGTTTATCTTGCGTATTTTAGAGTATCCACTTTCACTTGTCTATGAACTGTATAGGCAACCCAGAGGTCCTTTACCGCAGACGTGGCTATTTGAATAGATCATATTAACCCTGCAGGGGTGTACTTATTCACACACGCTCTCGCCACTTACCGCCATGTACACGTCATGTACCTCGGCAACCTTCAAGCGGAAGCCTGGAGAGGGTGTCGGCCATGACCTGACTAACCACGCAAGACTCTAGTCCAGGTTTATCACCTATTCGGGTTCCATCCGCAAGGAGATTTGGCCGGGGTGTCGCTCACGGCCCCAAACGATGTGTACAGGGTTCCAAGCCCACCAAACGGGTAGCGCTTGGCATACCCGGCCATGGTGCCTAGTCTGACCCAAGCCCACCTGTACCGGGTGCCACTTAGTAGACTACTAACACAACCTACAAACACCAGAAACTAGTTGCAATTCCTGGACAGAGATCAGGCTGATTAATAAGTCGAGAGGGGTCGAGTTACTAGAACCCAATGTGTGGTAGTAACTGTTCATGGATCACACACACATAACTCAGTTCCTGAGGACGGCTTCAATGAGACAACCCACCATGTACTCCTACATGGCCTCTCACCGCTACCTTTACCAAATCGTCTTCACACACTTAGCTCTCAATAGTAGGACATGCTTCACAACATTCCAATTCATCCCTGATGAATCAGACCTGACACAACTCTAAGCAATAACAGGCATGACAAACAAGCATGAATGAGTAGGCACATCAGGGCTCAAACAACTCCTACTCATGCTAGTGGGTTTCATCTATTTACTGTGGCAATGACATGTCATGCAAAGGATAAGGGGTTCAACTACCGCAACATGTAACCGTTGAATCCTTGTTGTCCTAATGCAGTAAAAGAGAGCAAGGCGAGAGAGTGGGTTTGTATTGGAATGAACAAGGGGTTTTTGCTTGCCTGGCACTTTTGAAGATAGTATAGTTCTTCATTAGTGTCATTGAACTCATCGAGAACATCGTCTACTGAGAGGGGACAAATACCGGCAAACAAAGAAGAACACAATCAATGCAATGCACAATATGATGCATGATCATGACATGGCAAAATGAGTGTGTTGTCCTAATGCAACTACAACAAGATGGGTTTGAGTTTTTTTGAACCCAGGGTTCAAGTTCAAACTCAAACTATGAATTTAAATAGTGCCTTATCATGTTTTGCACTAAACAGCAAGGTTAAGTTGTTTAAACATGCATGAAACTAGTACAGATGGATAGAATGGATTTTTTTGGTCATTTTTCATATATAAATCTTTTCATTCTGAGTTATGGTTGAATTACTATGATTTATTGAAGTTTAAAGCATTTTTTGGAATTTCTAAACCTTTTGTGATTTATTTTAATTCCAGAAAGGCTTTACTATGTCAGCATGGCATCACGGTGATGTCAGCAAGTCAACATGTGCGGTCCAGGTCAAACCTGACCAGTGGGACCCGTTGGTCAGTCTCATAGTGATGGCTAGGGTCATAGACATGTGGGCCCAGTCAACAGCCACGTCAGCATGGTCAAAGCTGACGCGTGGGCCCACTGCGGTTAGGTTAAAACTAAACAGGAGTTACCCCGTGGTTAGTTAGAGTGGTGGGGCCAGTCTGTCAGTGACACATGGCGAGGTTAACGCGGTAATTAGCGTCAGGCTAATGACGCCACATCACCTCACCGGAGTTGGACGCCGCGAGCACATCCGACGACGCATGTTTATCGGAATCGAGCTACGGGCCACCATTTGCCTTGCCGTTTGTTTCTACGGATTCCTTGAGTTCGCGCGCATCCAGAGGAGCAGGTGAGAGGAGCTGGGGTGAGCTATGGCATCAGCGGTGGCGAGCGAGGCGGTGGCCGGAGTTCGGACATGCGCGGGGATGCAGCTGCGGTGCGCCAGGGGAGGAGCTGATGGGCTAGGCGGCATCCGCGGCCCACCAGAAGCACGCTGGTGCCACTGGTTCGAGCGGAGGGGCTCGGGTCGAAGAAGCTAGGCGGCCATGGCGGACGACGGTGCTCGACATGTGGGCGAGGGTGCTACGGCACGGGAATGAGCAAAGCGAAGGAGGGGAAATGGAGTGGAGCTCACAGTGATCACGTAGAGGTGGTCAGCAAGCTTGGGGAGGCGACGAGGTGAGCGCGGGGTTGCCGGCGATCTCAGGTGCCGTAGGTTGAAGAAGGGGTCGATGCAGGCGCTGCGGTACGTCCCCGGCTGCGTTGGTCATCGAGGAGGGAGACGGAGCCGCGACAGTTCTTCTGGTCACGCTGGATGGGCGAGGAAGGGCCGGTGGCCATGGTGGTGCTAGTCAGCGGCGACGGCTGCGCTCGGGTGAGCTCAGGGGAGAGAGCGAGGGAAGGGTAGAGAGAGCAGCGAGTGAGGGAGGGGGACAGGGGCTTCAGGCGTCTCCATGGCGCTGGTAGAAGGCCCGGGGCTCCCAGGTAGAATCAGGAGGTGGCCGGGGGCTCTCGGGCGCGCGCCACGCCTCACCTCTGCCTTCTGGCAGAGGTGGGAGATGACTGGCAACAGGGCCAGTGGGCTGGTGTAACGCCCCAAGACCGATGCGCCAGGTGTTATCCAGTTTTTCGCCGTCGTTGCCATGTCATTCGCTTGCGTGTTGCATTTGCCATGTCATCATATGCATTGCATCTGCATGTTTTTCAAAACTTGCATCCGTTCGGGTTCCGCCGGTTCACTCCGTTGTCCGTTCTGAGCACAGACACTCTCGCACGCGCCCGTTGCACCTCTCAGTCCTTGGTTTTGTGAGCCGCCGAAAAATGTTCTCGGAATGGGCCAAGATTTGCCGAGTGGCCTTGGTATATCACCGGTAGACCGCCCGTCAAATTTCATTCCATTTGGAGGTCTTTTGATGCCCCAACGGTTAACCGTGTAACTGCAAAAACCCCTTTTCTCTTGCAGCCCAGCCCCCGTTCACCACAGCCCACCTAGCCCAGCTAAACCCCCTCCATGCTCTCCGTCGTTCGATCACGATCGTGTGGGCGAAAACCGCTCCCCATTTGGACTCTCCTAGCTCCCTCTAGCTATAAATAGGTCCTCCCCCTCCATTTTTCGCGGATGAACCCTAGCCTCCTCTTCCTCCGCGCCGCCGGACGCGTCTCCGCCGCGCTGGACATGTCTGCCCGTTGCCCCTGTCCAATAGGACGCCGCCACGTCACCCCAGTGCGCCGTGTGGCCTCCCTGCCCGCTCCCGCCGTCGGGCCGCCCAGGGCCCGACCGCCCGAGCCCCGCGCCCGAGCGGGCCGCCCGGCTCCCCGAGCCCCCTCCGCAGCCCGGGTCGCCGGACCTCGCCGCCGCGCCCCACCGGCGAGCACCGCGTCGGTGTTGCCGCCGTCCTGGTGAGCCCACGCCGTCCCGCCCCTTCTCCTCCTTCTCCCTCGGTCTCCCTCACCTCCCTCTCTCCCCACGCCCTGCAGGACACTGTCTGCCGCCAGATCGTTGCCGTCCTTGCCCGTCTCCGGCCAGATCCGATGCCCTGGCAGCCGGATCCGCCGCCCCCGCATCCATTCCGGCCGGTCCCTGCCCTGGCCGCCTCACCGGAGCCCCTCCCCGTGCCGGAGTTCCCTTCCGCCGCCGCCATGGCCTCCTGCCCGTGAGGAGCATGAGAGGAGGACGACATCGTCGACCCCCTGCGTGGGCCACGTCCCCTAGCCGGCCCAGTTGCCCCAGCCCCGCGAGCCTCCTCCCTCGTCATGGGCCGAAGCCCAGTGGTGAGCAGCCCACTAAGCCCTGCTTGGTGTGCATTTTAGTTATCGGTCGCTCGTTGAAAAATCTAGCAAGTCTTTTCTGTAATCAGCATGCATGCATCTGGTGTGGTTGATAACTTTGTGCACGTGTGTCGAAATTGAGTGTTTAGTATGTCAAAATGTTCATTATGAGATGCTCTTCATTTTGTTCCATTGTGCCATGCTTGTTTGAGTCCATCTTGATGCCCTATTCATCGTTGCAAGAGTGCTATATGATGTTAACCTGCTGAGACTGTTATAACTTGCTGTTTTGTCATTTTCGTTGCATTTTGTGTGTGCATCCTTTGAGCATGATGTCTACATGTTTTAGGAGCATCGTCATGCCATGTTTACAGTGGAGCAATATATGTATTTTTGTGAGTCTTGTAGTGAGTGCATCAAGCTCGTGAAGTACGGTACTTGTTGTTACTGTTTTGCTAGGATGAAACTGCTATATTATGATGGTATGTTTGATTGAATCTACCATCCATTATATGCATAATCTGGAGGTGTTCACTAAGGATGTTCTGTTACACATGTTATGCTATATCCATCCATGCCCTTTTTTGCATTTATCGCCTGCTGTATCTTGTTGATATCATGCTCCAAATTTGCTAAATAATGTTGTTGTCAGCCTGTTAACATGAAGTTCAGTTTTGCCATGTGTTTTGCTAGTGATCCTTGTACCCTATGACTATGATATTGCCGTTGTTAGCTCCATAAATGTGTGTTATTACTGTTGGTCACCTTGTCATGCCATTTCATGCTCTGTGGTCAGTGGTACAAGGTCACCAACATGCCCACTTATCGTTGTTTCTGCCATGTACTATTATTTTCACTAGGTCTAAATCTGTCATATCATTTGCCATGTTTGCATGGATGCTACAATGTTGTCTGTTGATATTTGGAACAAGTTCAGTAAGGAAGTGTTGTTAAGTGCTTTTAGTACTAGCATTCCATGCTTAAGTTTGCCATGATAGCTTGCTGTAACTTGTAGTCCGCTAGCTCTAAACATTGCAACCTGATGATATTTCTGCCATGTCCAGTGATTTCTGCAAAGTCTGTGAGCTGTTATTATTTGCAATCTTGCCATGTCCTTTGGAGCATGTTCTAGTGGTTTATGGAGATAGCTCAGTGTTCATATTTTGTTAAGATTCATTTGTACATCATGTCCATGCCTTTTGTTTTCATGTTGAGGTGCCGTAGCATATTGTTTTGATGTTTGTAAGATGCCTAGTTGCTGTTTTGGACAGCTTGTCCTTTAAACTTATTTCATGTATATGTGTTGAACCCTTGCTCCGTTTGGAGTGTGCTCTATATGAAACTTGCTTAGATTTGCATGTAGTTTCATCTTGTCATGTTGCATCCATGTTTTGAGAGTGTTTTCTTGATGTTTGAATGCATTTTTGCATCAATGCCATGGTTAACTTGTTTTGCTCATATCTTCTAGGCCGTAGCTCCGAACTAAACGAACTTTATATGTAACTTGACTATAATTTCGTGTAGATCATCTTGGTGCATCTTAACTTGCTGTTTAACAACTTCAACTTAATGTTTGTTCAGACCTTGACCAACTTCTAAATTTACATATGGGGTCTTTCCGGTTTTGTCATATGTTGTTACCGGCCTCATTTAAACTTGCTTTGATGTGTTGCTCTTGTTTGCATCATCTCTTGCCATGAGTAGCATCATATACCTTGTCATGCATCATACTTGGTTGAGCATCATGCCATGTCTATGTGTTGTGTGTTTACCTTGTTGTTTGCTTCTTTCCGGTTGTGCTCCTTCTCGTTAGTTCCTGTTTTGTTGCGATCGTGAGGATTCGTTCGTCTACGCTTGGTTCGTCTTCGTGGATTCATCTTCTTCATGGACTCGTTCTTCTTCCTAGTAGGATTTCAGGCAACATGACCGTTACTCTGGATCTCACTACTATCATTGCTATGCTAGTTGCTCCCTTCTATCGCTATGCTGCGCTACCTATCACTTGCTCTTCAAGCCTCCCAAATTGCCATGTCAGCCTCTAACCTTTTCACCCTTCCTAGCAAACCGTTGCTTGGCTATGTTACCGCTTTTGCTCAGCCCCTCTTATAGCATTGTTAGTTGCAGGTGAAGTTGAAGATTGCTCCATGATGGACAAGATTATGTTGGGATATCACAATATCTCTTATTTAATTAATGCATCTATATACTTGGTAAAGGGTGGAAGGCTCGGCCTTATGCCTGGTGTTTTGCTCCACTCTTGCCGCCCTAGTTTCCGTCATACCGGTGTTATGTTCCTTGATTTTGCGTTCCTTACGCGGTTGGGTGATTTATGGGACCCCCTTGACAGTTCACTTTGAATAAAACTCCTCCAGCAAGGCCCAACCTTGGTTTTACCATTTGCCTACCTAAGCCTTTTTCCCTTGGGTTTTCGGAGCCCGAGGGTCATCTTTATTTTAACCGCCCGGGCCAGTGCTCCTTCGAGTGTTGGTCCGAACTAGAGCCACTTGCAGCGCCACCTTGGGGAAACTTGAGGGTTGGTTTTAGCTGTACGTAGTGTTCATCCGGTGTGCCCTGAGAATGAGATATGTGCAGCTCCTATCGGGATTTGTCGGCATCCGGGTGGTCTTGCTGGTCTTGTTTTACCATTGTCGAAATGTCTTGTAATCGGGATTTCGAGACTGATCGGGTCTTCCTGAGAGAAGGAATATCCTTCGTTGACCGTGAGAGCTTGTGATGGGCTAAGTTGGGACACCCCTGCAGGGTATAAACTTTCGAGAGCCGTGCCCGCGGTTATGTGGCAGATGGGAATTTGTTAATGCCCGGTTGTAGAGAACTTGACACCAGATTCGAATTAAAACGCATCAACCGCGTGTGTAGCTGAGGGAGTCCTGGACTAGGGGGTGTCCGGAGAGCCGAACTATCATCATTGGCCGGACTCCAAGACTATGAAGATACAAGATTGAAGACTTCGTCCCGTGTCCGGAGGGGACTTCCCTTGGTGTGGAAGGCAAGCTTGGCAATACGTATATGTAGATCTCCTACCATTGTAACCGACTCTGTGTAACCCTAGCCCTCTCCGGTGTCTATATAAACCGGAGGGTTTTAGTCCATAGGACGAACAACAATCATACCATAGGCTAGCTTCTAGGGTTTAGCCTCCTTGATCTCGTGGTAGATCTACTCTTGTACTACCCATATCATCAATATCAATCAAGCAGGAGTAGGGTTTTACCTCCATCGAGAGGGCCCAAACCTGGGTAAAAACATCGTGTCCCTTGTCTCCTGTTACCATCCGCCTAGACGCACACTTCGGGACCCCTACCCGAGATCCGCCGGTTTTGACACCGACATTGGTGCTTTCATTGAGAGTTCCTCTGTGTCGTCGCCCATAGGCCCGATGGCTCCTTTGATCATCAACAACGACACTGTCTAGGGTGAGGCTTTTCTCCCCGGACAGATCTTTGTATTCGGCGGCTTTGCACTGCGGGCCAATTCGCTTGGCCATCTGGAGCAGATCGAAAGCTACGCCCCTGGCCATCATGTGAGATTTGGAAGTTTTAACTATATGGCCGACATCCGCAGAGACTTGATCTTCGACGGATTCGAGCCACAGCCAAGCGCGCCGCACTGTCACGATGGGCATGATATAGTTTTGCTGCCGGACAGTGCCCTGGAGGCCGCACAAGAGTCCGCTCCGACCCTTAACTCAGAGCCGACTGCGCCGATCGAGGATGGGTGGCTAGACACCGCCTCGGGGGCTGCTACCTCTACGGCGTTGGAGCCGAATACCAACCCTAACCCTTGCGAAGCTCGTGACTCCGAGGTGCCGGACTCCTCGCCGGACTCCGAACCCCCCGCGCCCCTTCCAATCAAATCCGATTGGGCGCCGATCATGGAGTTCACTGCTGCGGACATCCTTCAGCACTCGCCTTTCGGCGACATCCTGAATGCGCTAAAGTGCCTCTCTCTATCAGGAGAGATTTGGCAGGATTATGGCTAGGATGGTTGGGATGCGGACGACGAAGAAATTCAAAGCCCACCCACCACCCACTTCGTAGCCACTGTCGACGACCTAACCGACATGCTAGACTTCGACTCCGAAGACATCGACAGTATGGACGACGATGCCGGAGACGACCAAGAACCAACGCCCACAGGGCACTGGAAAGCCACCTCAACTCATGATGTATATATGGTGGATACACCAAAAGGAAGCGATAACGAGGAACAACGGTACGATGCGAGGGATAATTCCCCCGAAAAACAGCCGAAACAGCGACGCAAGCGCCGCCCAAAGTCCCGCCTCGACAACAATAGCAACCATATAGACCCAGCCGTAGAGCAGGGCAAACCAGTGGACGACAAACATGCCACCAAGCAACCATCCGAACAGGATGAATTGGATAAACAACCCATCCCCGGTGAAAACAACGGTCCGGATGATCTCATGCTGGACACATCGTTGGAACAGAAGAACCTTCACAAAAGGCTTGTCACCACCGCACGAAGTTTGAAGAAGCAGAAGCGGAAGCTCAAAACAGCGGAAGACGTACTCAGAATGAGATGGAGCAAAGTACTCAAGACCGCGGACAAGTACGGCGATAGCCGCCAAACAAAGCGCTACCCGAAGCACAAACTATTGCCCGAATTTGACGAGGAGGCCCTAGAGCCCCCACAGTCAAAAAACAAAGAGGCCGCCTGGTCGGATAGATGACCACATGACAAGCAAAGAGCGGCAAGCGGCGCCGCACTTAAGCCGGCACGCAATCCACATAAGGATCCTCGCAAAAAGGATGGCCCGGTCAGGTCCATCTATGGGCCAAGAAAGAAGGCTCCAGGGAGCAAGACAACACGTCGAGTGTTCGAAAATAACGGTACACCCAAATACAGGGGCACCGCACACCCCCTATGTTTCACCGATGAGGTACTGGATCATGAATTTCTAGCGGGATTCAAGCCCGTAAACATAGAGGCATATGACGGAACAACAAACCCCGGAGTCTGGATTGAGGATTACATCCTACACATACATATGGCTAGAGGAGATGACCTCCATGCCATAAAATACTTGCCCCTCAAGCTCAAAGGGCCAGCCCGGCATTGGCTCAAAAGCCTCCCAGAAAATACCATTGGAAGTTGGGAAGAGCTCGAGGATGCGTTTCGGACAAATTTTCAGGGGACTTATGTCCGCCCTCCGGATGCAGACGATTTAAGTCACATAACTCAACAGCCCGGAGAGTCAGCCTGCAAATTCTGGAACAGGTTCCTCACCAAAAAGAACCAAATAGTCGACTGTCCGGACGCTGAAGCCTTAGCGGCCTTCAAACATAACGTCCGAGAAGATAGCTGGCTGGCAAGATGCAGCACCAGCGACCCGAGTACATCGGAGGTCAGGGATGGAAATGGGAAACCACGATGCAGAAAAGACCAGCGCCGGACTAAGGAAATTGGCCCAAAGAGCACGGCAGTCAACGCCGGGTTCAAAAGCTCTCGGCCGAACAACAAAACACTGCCTCTTAAGGACAACAGTGACGAGCTATCCAACCTAAACAAAATCTTGGACAGGATATGTCAAATCCATAGTACCCCCGGGAAGCCTGCAAACCATACCCACAGAGATTGTTGGGTCTTCAAGCAGTCCGGCCGACTTAACGCAGAACACAAGGGGCTCAACACACCAAGCGAGGACGATGACGAACCCCACAAGCAGAGCGCCGGAAAACAAAAGAATTTCCCACAAGAAGTCAAAACAGTGAATTCCCTTCAAGTGATAACAAGGAAAAATAGGGCGGTACCTACTAAAGTACGCGCCGCACGGTCCACCCCAGCGGAGCCCCGAAATTGGATGTCAAAACCAATTACTTTTGACCATCAGGATTACTCCAGAAGTATACGAAACGCAGGATGGACTACTTTGATATTGGATCCTATAATCGACGGACTACAATTTACACAAGTCCTAATGGATGGTGGCAGTGATATAAACCTGCTATACCAGGACACCATCCGCAGAATGGGGATAGACCCTACCAAAATTCGCCATAGCAGCACTTCCTTTAAAGGAGTGACGCCAGGCCCTTATGCCAATTGTACGGGCTCCTTACTACTAGAAGTTGTGTTCGGTTCATCTGACAACTTCCGTCGCGAAAAGCTAATCTTCCATATCACCCCATTTAAAAGTAGCCATCAAGCACTATCGGGACGCGAAGCTTTCGCCCGCTTTTACGCAATACCGCATTACGCGTCTTGCACTTAAAATGCCCGGTCCATGCGGCATCATCTCATTAAAGGGTAACTTCGAGTGTTCCTCGACCACGGAAGAACGTGAGACTGCCTTGACAGCCACACACTAATCCGGCCTTGCTGATCAAAGCCCCTAAAACAGGTCATTCAGACCCCGGACACGGTCAGGCGAGTCCGGTATAAATAAACAAGGGGCTTCCTAGCCGCGTACCCCTTTACAAGGGGCTGCACGAACAAAGAATGGGAGCCAATAAAGCTCAATTTTATTCATTTTTTAAAATCACACTCTGTTTTAAATACATTTTTCGCATGATCTTTTTTCAAACTAAGTTCTTCTCTTTTACAGATGAACAACGTGCTACACCCGTCCAGGATACAGCACAACGGAGACACAGGCGCAGACGTGCAGCAGGGACCCGTTGCAAGGATTCTTTTCAGATTAAGACCCTGCGTAAACCTTTTTTACTGTCTCTTGTTGATACACATCCCCCGGTTTCTTACCATAACCGAGGAGGAGGCTGGCGTTTTGGCATCGGCCGCGTCAGAAGATTTAGCGCGTACCTGGACACTAGGGGCTTCGGGCATCGTTCTGCCCGTTTTCATAAAGACCGATTACCTTAGGGAGTGTTTGGTGTCTCGAGTTAGGCCTTATATGCATCAGCTCCGAATCATGTCTTTGGTCAAATGTTGGGTTTGCCCGGCTCCTGTGTTTTGCTGCCTTACGTTCCATTTTATCGGCTAATGCGGCACCAGGAGAACTACTGCGATTGTGCCCCGGTTTGGCCTGGCGAGCACCTCAGTAGAGAAAGCCGAAAACTGACTGTCATGATATAGCGAGAGACTGGTCAACCACTCGATCGACTACCGGAATGTCTAGAATTCCTTCGCTTTGACGAAGGACCGTTTCCCTGTCAGGCACACACGCGCCCCGAACTCGGAGAGCGCGGTGCCCCTAGGGGCTATATCGTAGCCCCACCTTCGAACTCCTATGGCTAAGTGAAAGTGATAAAGCATTATAGTCCGGTTGCCTAGTTTGCTACGCTACCACATCCTTCACAGGACCAAGACGTTGGATTAAGTGTGAAAATGCGCCTTTTTGCAAACACCCCCGCACCATGTGCGTGGGGGCTGAAGCCGAAGACTGCCATCTTTCAGGTTATATATACATATACATTAACGGCCGCACAGGAGATATTTCAATACTTGAACGCACAAGTATAAAAAGCCCTTATATTATAAATATGGTTTTACAAATCATACATGTCATTTGAACATAATGTTTTTCGAGCACTGCGACTCTATTGAACGAGCGCCCTACAGGACTTCCTCAAAATAGTGCTCGGCGGGTAATCGGCTTCTGTCTGAATCCCGGGATGCAACGTCGGTGGCATCCATCTCTGCCCAGTATGTTTTGACACGAGCGAGAGCCATCCGTGCACCCTCTATGCATGCCGACCGCTTCATCACCTTGATATGCGGCACCGCATCAAGGAACTGCTGCACTAAGCCAAAATAACTCTTTGGCTCAGGCCTTTCCGACCACAGATGAGCCACGACATCCTTCATGGCAAGTCTGGACAACCTTTTCAGCTCAGCCCACTCAGCCAACCGATCGGTTAACGGAAGTGGACGCTCCGGATTATGGAATTGAGACCAAAAAAGCTCTTCCATTTCGTGATCCTTTTGGCTTCGGAAGTGCACGACTGCGTCCGCCGCACTCGCAGCCAAATTCAGATAAGCATCCTCTGCACCCCACAACTGGCCCAACTGAGCATACTTCGGATCCGTGAACTTCCTACGCAGCAGAAAGGGCTTTCCAGCCACAATGTCTCTGGCCTGACGCAGCTCCTCCTTTATAGCCCTCATCGCAGAGCGGGCATCCTTGGCTTCGGCGGTGGCCTTCTTCAGGTCCTCTTGCCCTGCCCGGCGTTCTCTTTCAAGAAACTCATAGCGGTCGGTAGCATCCTTCAGCTTCACGGCCATTTCCTCCCTGCTTCGGCAGTGAGCAGCCTGTTCGGCTTTTAGCTCCTCGGCCGCCTTCGAGGCAGCCGCATCACTTTTCCTGGCTTGCTCCTTGGCTCGGGCAAGCTCCGCCCAAAGGTCCTCCATAGCAGCGGCGCCATCTGCAACAAGCATACATGTTGTAAGGCACGGGCATCAAGCCCCCTTACAAAGGTGTCCGCGGAGAAGCCACATACCTTGTGACTCGTCAAGTCGTTTATTGACCAGCGCGATGTCCGCATCCGCAACGTCGAGTTGCCGCTTCAGTTTGGCAACTCTATCAATCCGGCTGGCCACCGAATGTTCTGCCACCTGAATAGGAAGGGCGACATCTTATAACTGAGATTATGATCCTCGGCACGCTGTCGCTTTTGACAACGTACCGAGTCTCAGGGGCTACTATCTATATAGGGCGCATTCTATGCGCAAAACTATCAAAAGGTATATCATTTTTACGTACCTCAAACCCCGTCAGCAAACTTCTGACGGCCTCATGTAACCCGCTCTCAGCGGACGAAATCCTTTCAATCACCATACTCATTAATGTACGGTGATCTCCTGAGATAGACGCCCTCTCGAGCAGATCCTTCAGCTCCTCTGGCCGTACACCAGTTGGTGCCGAACTCTCCGGCCCCACTGGACTCTGGGAGACCCTCCGCGACGACACCTCAGGGTCGTCCGCCCCGCCTGATGGTGCGGCAGATGGAGGCGTCTCGCTCTCCATCATCTCCGGATGAAGATCCCCCGAAGATGAGCTGTGCTGAGAAGGGCTGAGATCCGAACTACAAGGTAAGAACTTCGGTTATCCTCAGAAATAAAAGCAGGAATGTCCCTTATTACAAAACTCCCCTTTTCTACTTACGACTCGCTGGAGGGCTGATTCCCTTGGGAAAATAGTGCGACCGGGGCTTCTCCTGGCGCAGGACCCTCCGGTGAAGATTTCTTCCCCCGCTTTGAGGCCTTGGCCTCCGGATCTTTGGAAGCGGTCCTCTTCTCCCCCTGGAGGGAGGGATTCTCTATCCCCCCTTTCTTGAGAGCCTCTTTAGCGGAGGCGGTAGTTTTCCTATTTTCCCCTTCGCCCTCTTCTGACGGCGCAACCTCCAGCATGTTGACTAACACGGGATCCGGCATGGTCTCAGGGAGGGGGTCCGGACACCGTATCAGTTTTGCTTCCGCTATCCACTCCTATTCAAGGGATAGCTGGTTAAAAGGCAAATCTATGATAAATAAACGGACGGTATGTCTGGACACAGGACTACTTACTTGAGTATTCGAGCAATTGCAGCTTAGGCCGGCATCCTCGGTCAAGTCCGGACACATCTCTTGTGATCCGAAGAACAGTTTATACATCTCCAGAGGTGTCGCGCCCATGAAGTGTTGAAGAGCTCGCGGTCCCTCCGGATTGAATTCCCACATGCGGAGGGGGCGACGTTTGCAGGGCAGAAGGCGCCGAATCAGCATAACCTGCGCCACTACGATCGGATTGATCTCCCTTTCTTGGAGGTCTCGAATGCGGCCCTGCAATAGTGGCACGTCCTTGGACGGCCCCCAGTCAAGCCCTTTGTTGACCCATGACGCCAGCCGTTGTGGAGGGCCCGAGCGAAAGGCAGGTGGCGCCACCTGCCTAGTGCCCCTGGGAGCGGTGATGTAGAACCACTCCTGCTGCCACAAACCAAGCTCCTCTTGAAAAGAGCCCTCGGGCCATGGGGCATCGGCCCTCTTGCTTATAACTGCCCCTCCACACTCTGCCTGTCGCCCCTCGATCATCTTCGGCTCCACGTCGAAGGTCTTGAGCCACAATCCGAAGTGAGGGGTAGTGCCGAGGAAGGCTTCACAGACAACAATAAACGATGAGATGTGGAGGATGGACTCTGGAGCCAAGTCATGGAATTCCAGGCCATAATAAAACATGAGCCCCCTCACGAAGGGGTCCATCGGGAAGCCTAAACCCCGACGGAAGTGAGACATGAACACCACGCTCTCGCCAGGCTCAGGGGTGGGAATGACTTGCCCTTGGGCGGGCAGCCTATGCGAAATCTCGCAGGTTAGATACCTGGCATCTCTCAGCTTTAGCACGTCCTCTTCCGTGACAGAGGAGGGCATCCACCGGCCCTGTAGGTCGGAGCCGGACATTGTTGAAAGTCCGAAGCGCCTGAATCTAGAGCCTTGGGTGTTGGAACTCGGGGCGAGGGGCGGATTCGATTAAGGATCAAAGAAAAGGAACATGCCTTGGTCTCGTTAAAAAGGGGTAGAATACCAAGAGCCGTCCCCGTGACCGTTTGGGACTCGCCTTCGATGGAGGGGGCGTGGCAACGCACACGGTTGGGTTACCCACATCCGTATTGATGAGAATCCCGAAATAAGGGGACACGATCTCTGCTTTGATAAGACGTGCCAAGGAAACCTCTTCGCTAAACGCGCTGAGGTGGAACAATAAAAACAATTCGAGTAAAGGCTTGGCCGTGGCGTGACGTCATGCCACGAAATACGTCAGCAGATTGAAGTTGTGTAAATGTTATTCTCTTTACGGGGGTACATGGAATTTATTTTGCAGAGCCGGACACTATCCTGGTGTTCACAATCTTCTATGAATTATTCGGTGGAGGAACCCGCCTTGCAATGCCGAAGACAATATGCGTGCCGGACTGGTCGCCATTGAAGCCTGGTTCAGGGGCTACTGAGGGAGTCCTGGACTAGGGGGTGTCCAGATAGCCGAACTATCATCATTGGCCGGACTCCAAGACTATGAAGATACAAGATTGAAGACTTCGTCCCATGTCCGGAGGGGACTTTCCTTGGCGTGGAAGGCAAGCTTGGCAATACGGATATTTAGATCTCCTACCATTGTAACCGACTCGGTGTAACCCTAGCCCTCTCCGGTGTCTATATAAACCAGAGGGTTTTAGTCCATAGGACGAACAACAATCATACCATAGGCTAGCTTCTAGGGTTTAGCCTCCTTGATCTCGTGGTAGATCTACTCTTGTACTACCCATATCATCAATATCAATCAAGCAGGAGTAGGGTTTTACCTCCATTGAGAAGGCCCGAACCTGGGTAAAAACATCGTGTCCCTTGTCTCCTGTTACCATCCGCCTAGACGCACAGTTCGGGACCCCCTACCCAAGATCCGCCGGTTTTGACACCGACAGTAGCCGTGATGGTCTCTTTTCGGCAGAGTCCGAGAAGTGAACACGGTTTTGGGTTATGTATGAACGTAAGTAGTTTCAGGATCACTTATTGATCACTTCTAGCTTCCCGACCGTTCTGTTTGCTTCTCTTCTCGCTCTTATTTGCGTATGTTAGCCACCATATATGCTTAGTTGCTGCTGCAACCTCACCACTTATCCTTTCCTTAGCTATTAAGCTTTGCTAGTCTTGATACCCATGGTAATGGGATTGCTGAGTCCTCGTGGCTCACAGATTACTACAAAAACAGTTGCAGGTACATGTAATGCGATGATCATGACGCGAGAGCGATGTTTACTTTTTTTGGAGTCCTTCTTCTTCTTCTTCTTTGATCAGGGGATAGGTTCCAGGTCGGCAGCCTGGGCTAGCAGGGTGGATGTCGTTGAGCTTCTGTTTGTGTTTCATCCGTAGTCGGATGTTGCTCTTATGTATGATGTTGTTGTATTCGTGTGGCTTTGTATGCCTCTTGTATGTATCCCCATCTATTACATAATGTTGATGTAATAATATCCACCTTGCAAAAGTGTATCAATATGTGGTTCTATCCTTGGTGGGACCTTCGAGTCTCTTTAGGATAGTATCACATATTGGGCGTGACAAGTTGGTATCAGAGCCTCGACCGACCTTAGGAGCCCCCCTTGTTTGATCGTGTAGCTTGGCCGCTGTCGAGTCTAGAAGATAACCGTTTTCGGAGTCTAGTTATATCAGAGAGTAGGAATTCTTTTTACTCCTCAGCCCCTCGTCGCTCTGGTGAGGAATCTTGACGTAGGTGTTTATAGTTACTCCTGTTCCCCTTCAAAATTTTCTTTAGGATCACGCAGTGGGTTTTCTGGTTGTTGGTTCTCATCTCTTTTCATCCGGTGCATTTCTCGTCAAGTTGACTCGAGCCTCTTCATCGTTGCCAAGTTCAATCCTCAGTTGTTTTTTCCCACCCGCCCACCCCTTTTTCTCCTCGGAGCCGGAGTCCGTAATCGAGTATCCATCCTACTCGTGTGAAGTCTTTGCATTCTTTCCTCAATTATTTCAACCGGTGTTTTCTCTTCAAGTTATTCGTTGGTTTTCCCCTTCCAAGTTGCCTTTGTTTTCCTGCCCTCCCAGCCTCTTCTTCCCGGAGCCTGAGTCTGTTTCGAGCATCAATTTCATTCATGTGGAGCCTCTTCAGTCTTTTGCCAATTGTTTCAACCGGTGAATTCTCTTTTGTTTGACATTCTTCATCTCTTTTCTGGTGGACTCTATTCAAGTTTTTCGGGTTGATCACATTCTTTTCCTTGGATCAAGTGTTCTCCTTGCTCATTTGCCTCTCGCCATTCAATCCTTCCGGAGTGCTCATGACATCTCAGGAGATTCGTCTGTGTTCCAATTAATTCGAGTTTGTCACCTCATTCAAATATTTCAATTGTTCCGGTGCATCATCTATCTGTTCAACATCCCTTTCCAATGGTGTTTTTCTCTTTAGTGGGCCCTAACCCACATGTCTTTTCCCAAGATCTTACCTGACTCTTCTAATTATTTCGAAGCCATTCCTAATTCTTTTCAAGTTTTACGTAAGAATGAATTTCATCAGTCAGATGCCATCTCCAAGATTGCTTTCAAATTCTTTTCATCTTTGGTTCAACCCTTCGTCTTTTTCATTATCTCGGAGTATCTCAGTAATTTTGGTGGCGTTTCTCGTCGTCATTTGAAGACCGAAGAAGAATTTCTCTTAAATCTTGTCCGTTCTCCCAGAGATTCGCGGTGCTAGCTCGATGTTATCCTATCAAATTGTTTCCAGTCGTGCAATTGTTTTCATCCATCCGGAGTATTTCAGGAGTTGTTTTTCCGTCTCGATCATCCGGAGGCCATCTTTTTGGAATATTTCTTCGTTCCAAGTTTTCAGATTCGTTCTCCAATTATTCTATATCCGTGCCCCTTCGTTCATCTCAATATTCTTCTGGTGCTTCGTTCAAATATTCTTCAATCAGTTCGTGATCCCTTTGTTATCTTGTCTCTTAATTCCCTCAAGTATCTTTGTGCTTTTCTAATTCTTCCCGGTGATTCATTCTCTTTCATCAGTCTTTTTGAATTCTTATGGTGGTTCATTCAAGATTCTTTTTCTTTGATTATCATATTAATTCATTCGTTCTTTTCAATCCTACCGGTGGTTCATGAAGACCTTCTCAAGTTTGCGATATGTCACTTCTCAATCCTTTTCAAGAAGAATAAGTAATATGCAAAATCCATTGCTTGTCATCAATTTAATTTGATGAAGGATAAGCGTACAATAAATCTTATTCTTATTTCATCCAAGTGAGTAATCCCTTCCTTTGGAGTTTGTTCTTGATGAATAAATTCTAGGTTCGAAGTGTTTTCATCTTTTCTTTTCCGGAGTTTGAATTTTTCCTCAGCCATTTCGTCAAAACCCCCATCTAAATCACCACAAGGCTTAATATTATTCTTTCATCCTTCATTCTATCTCATCATCCTTTTGTTATCGGAGTTCTTCATGGTGGTTCTTCATGATTTAATTCATTCTTCAAGAGTTCATCAAGATTTTGTTGGAGGAGTTCAAGTATCTGTTCTTCTCGCGTGTTCAAGTGCAATTAATTCTCCGTATTCTTTTGAAGTGGAGTTTTGCATTTCTTTGTTCTTCTCAGCTATTCAGACATTTGGTTGTGGTATAATTTCACCTCAAGTTTTGAGATATTTTTGATAAGTCCACAACAAGCTTATTCTTTTGTTGTTGATTTTCTCAACAACTCTGTTCAACCCTTCCTTCTAAGTTCTTTTTATTCCACTCTTTCAATTCTTCCGGAGGCATTACGTTGTTCATCTCATCAAGTGCCATCCCATCTTGTGAAGTTCATGTTCTATTCCTTCCATTTTCATCCGGAATGCTGCCGAAATTCTTTTGTTCTATTCCTTTCCTATCTTATTCTAACCGGAGTGGTTTCACAGTCTATTTTATTCCCTGAGCTTTTGATTCTCATCATATTTTCCATTCCTCTTTTCAACCCGAGTGCTCTCGATCTTTGTTCATCTTCTCTCTTGCATTCTTGTTTCACCTCTTCCTCTTTCTCTTCCGTCTCATTCCTAAGATCTCGGGATGAGATCTCTTGTTAGTGGAGGAGAGTTCTAACGCCCCAAGATCGATGCGCCAGGTGTTATCTAGTTTTTCACCGTCGTTGCCATGTCATTCGCTTGCGTGTTGCATTTGCCATGTCATCATATGCATTGAATCTACATGTTTTTCAAGACTTTCAACCGTTCGGGTTCCGCTGGTTCTCTCCGTTGTCCGTTCTGAGCACAGACACTCTCGCATGCGCCCGTTGCACCTCTCAGTCCTTGGTTTTGTGAGCCGTTGAAAAACGTTCTCGGAATGGGCCGAGATTTGCCGAGTGGCCTTGGTATATCACCGGCAGACCGCCCGTCAAATTTCGTTCCATTTGGAGGTCTTTTGATGCCCCAACGGTTAACCGTGTAACCCCGAAAACCCCTTTTCTCTTGCAGCCCAACCCCCTTCACCACAGCCCACCTAGCCCATCTAAACCCCCTCCATGCTCTCCGCCGTTCGATCACGATCGTGTGGGCGAAAACCGCTCCCCATTTGGACTCTCCTAGCTCCCTCTAGCTATAAATAGGTCCTCCCCCTCCATTTTTCGCGGATGAACCCTAGCCTCCTCTTCCTCCGCGCCGCCGGACGTGTCTCAGCCGCGTCGGACATGTCCGCTCGTTGCCCCCATCCAATAGGACGCCGCCACATCACCCCAGCGCGCCGCGTGGCCTCCCTGCTCGCTCCCACCACCGCGGCCCTGCAGGCCCACGGGGAGCCCGCCCCGGGCCGCCAAGGGCCCGACCACCCGAGCCCCGCACCCGAGCGCGCCGCCCGGATCCCCGAGCCCCCTCCGCCACCCGGGACGCCGGACCTCGCCGCCGCGCCCCATCGGCGAGCACCGCTTCGGTGTCACCGCCGTCCCGGTGAGCCCACGCCATCCTGCCCCTTCTCCTCCTTCTCCCTCGGTCTCCCTCACCTCCCTCTCTCCCCATGCCCTGCAGGACACCGCCTGCCGCCAGATCGCCGCTGTCCTTGCCCATCTCCGGCCAGATCCGGTGCCCTAGCGGCCGGATCCGCCGCCCCCGCATCCATTCCGGC
This sequence comes from Triticum aestivum, assembly GCF_018294505.1. Taxonomy (NCBI): domain Eukaryota; kingdom Viridiplantae; phylum Streptophyta; class Magnoliopsida; order Poales; family Poaceae; genus Triticum; species Triticum aestivum. The sequence continues at coordinate 223,142,750 of NC_057807.1, read as the reverse complement.
TGGTCCCTGCCCTGACCGCCTCACCGGAGCCCCTCCCCACGCCGGAGTTCCCTTCCGCCGCCGCCATGGCCTCCTGCCCATGAGGAGCACGGGAGGAGGACGACCTCGTCGACCCCCTGCGTGGGCCATGTCCCCTAGCCGGCCCAGTTGCCCTGGCCCGGCCAGCCTCCTCCCTCGTCATGGACCGAAGCCCAGTGGTGAGCAGCCCACTAAGCCCCGCTCGGTGCGCATTTTAGCTATCGGTCGCTCGCTGAAAAATCTGCCAAGTCTTTTCTGTAATCAGCATGCATGCATCTGGTGTGGTTGATAACTTTGTGCATGTGTGTCCAAATTGAGCGATTAGTATGTCAAAATGTTCATTGTGAGATGCTCTTCATTTTGGTATATTGTGACATGCTTGTTTGAGTCCATCTTGATGACCTAATCATCGTTGCAAGAGTGCTATATGATGTTAACCTGCTGAGGCTGTTATAACTTGTTGTTTTGTCATTTTCGTTGGATTTTGTGTGTGCATCCTTTGAGCATTATGTCTACATGTTTTAGGAGCATATTCATTCCATATTTACAGTGGAGCAATATATGTATTTTTTGAGTCTTGTAGTGAGTGCATCAAGCTCGTGAAGTAGGGTACTTGTTACTGTTTTGCTAGGCTAAAACTGCTATATTATGATGCTATGTTTGATTGAAGCTACCATCCATTATATGCATAATCTGGAGATGTTCACTAAGGATGTTTTGTTACATATGTTATGATATATCCATCAATGCCCTTATTTGCATTTATAGTCTGCTGTATCTTGTTTATATCATGCACCAAATTTCCTAAATAATGTTGCTGTCAGCCTGTTAACAGGAAGTTCAGTTTTGCCATGTGTTTTGCTAGTGATCCTTGTACCCTATGACTATGCTATTGCCATTGTTAGCTCCATAAATCTGTCTTATTACTGTTGGTCACCTTGTCATGCCATTTCATGCTCTGTGGTGAGTGGTACAAGGTCACCAACATGCCCACTTATCATTGTTTCTGCCATGTACTGTTATTTTCACTAGGTCTAAATCTGTCATATCATTTGCCATGTTTGCATGGATGCTACCATGTGGTCTGTTGATATTTGGAACAAGTTCAGTAAGGAAGTGTTGTTAAGTGCTTTTAGTACTAGCATTCAATGCTTAAGTTTGCCATGATAGCTTGCTGTAACTTGTAGTTTGCTAGCTCTAAACATTGCAACCTGATGTTATTTCTACCATGTCCAGTGATTTCGTCTGAATCTGTGAACTGTTATTATTTGCAATCTTGCCATGTCCTTTGGAGATGTTCTAGTGGTTTCTGGAGATACCCCAGTGTTCATATTTTGTTAAGATTCATTTGTACATCACGTCCATGCCTTTTGTTTTCATGTTGAGGTGTTGTAGCATGTTGTTTTGATGTTTGTAAGATGCCTAGTTGTTTTGGACAGCTTGTCCTTTAAACTTGTTTCATGTGTATGTGTTGAACCCTTGCTCCGTTTGGAGTGTGCTCTATATGAAACTTGCTTAGATTTGCATGTAGTTTCATCTTGTCGTGTTGCATCCATGTTTTGAGAGTGTTTGCTTGATGTTTGAATGCATTTTTGCATCAATGCCATGGTTAACTTGTTTTGCTCATATCTTCTAGGCCGTAGCTCCAAACTAAACGAACTTTATATGTAACTTGACTGGAATTTCGTGTAGATCATCTTGGTGCATCTTAATTGCTATCTAACAAATTCAACTTAATGTTTTTTTAGATCTGGACCAAATTCTAAATTTACATATGGGGTCTTTCCGGTTTTGTCATATGTTGTTACTCTTGTTTGCATCATCTCTTGCCATGAGTAGCATCATATAGCCTTGTCATGTATCATACTTGGTTGAGCATCATACCGTGTATATGTGTTGTGTGTTTACCTTGTTGTTTGCTTCTTTCCGGTTGTGCTCCTTCTCGTTAGTTCCTGTTTCGTTGCGATCGTGAGGATTCGTTCGTCTACGCTTGGTTCGTCTTCGTGGTTTCATCTTCTTCATGGACTCGTTCTTCTTCCTAGCGGGATTTCAAGCAAGATGACCGTTACTCTGGATCTCACTACTATCATTTCTATGCTAGTTGCTTCGTTCTATCGCCATGCTGTGCTACCTATCACTTGCTCTTCAAGCCTCCCAAATTGCCATGTCAGCCTCTAACCTTTTCACCCTTCCTAGCAAACCGTTGCTTGGCTATGTTACCGCTTTTGCTCAGCCCCTCTTATAGTGTTGTTAGCTGCAGGTGAAGTTGAAGATTGCTCCATGATGGACAGGATTGTGTTGGGATATCACAATATCTCTTATTTAATTAATGCATCTATATACTTGGTAAAGGGTGGAAGGCTCGGCCTTATGCCTGGTGTTTTGTTCCACTCTTGCCGCCCTAGTTTCCGTCATACCGGTGTCATGTTCCTTGATTTTGCGTTCCTTACGCGGTTGGGTGATTTACGGGACCCCCTTGACAGTTTGCTTTGAATAAAACTCCTCCAGCAAGACCCAACCTTGGTTTTACCATTTGCCTACCTAAGCCTTTTTCCCTTGGGTTTCTGGAGCCCGAGGGTCATCTTTATTTTAACCACCCTCCCCCCCGGGCCAGTGATCCTTCGAGTGTTGGTCCAAACTAGAGCCACTCGCAGCGCCACCTCGGGGAAACTTGAGGATTGGTTTTAGCTGCACGTAGTGTTCATCCGATGTGCCCTGAGAACGAGATATGTGCAGCTCCTATCGGGATTTGTCGGCACATCCGGGCGGTCTTGCTGGTCTTGTTTTACCATTGTCGAAATGTCTTAACCGGGATTCCGAGACTGATCGGGTCTTCCTGGGAGAAGGAATATCCTTCATTGACCGTGAGAGATTGTGATGGGCTAAGTTGGGACACGCCTGCAGGGTATAAACTTTCGAGAGCCGTGCCCGCGGTTATGTGGCAGATGGGAATTTGTTAACGTTTGGTTGTAGAGAACTTGACACCAGATTCGAACTAAAACGCATCAACCGCGTGTGTAGCTGTGATGGTCTCTTTTCAGTGGAGTCCGGGAAGTGAACATAGTTTTGGGTTATGTATGAACGTAAGTAGTTTTAGGATCACTTCTTGATCACTTCTAGCTTCCCGACTGTTCCGTTTGCTTCTCTTCTCGCTCTTATTTGCGTATGTTAGCCACCATATATGCTTAGTTGCTGCTGCAATCTCACCACTTATCCTTTCCTTACCTATTAAGCTTTGCTAGTCTTGATACCCATGGTAATGGGATTGCTGAGTCCTCGTGGCTCACAGATTACTACAACAACAGTTGCAGGTACAGGTAATGCAATGATCTTGACGCGAGAGCGATGTTTACTTGTTTTGGAGTCCTTCTTCTGCTTCTTCTTCGATCAGGGGATAGGTTCCAGGTCGGCAGCCTGGGCTAGCAGGGTGGATGTCGTTGAGCTTCTGTTTGTGTTTCATCCGTAGTCGGATGTTGCTCTTATGTATGAGGTTGTTGTATTCGTGTGGCTTTGTATGCCTCTTGTATGTATCCCCATCTATTATGTAATGTTGATGTAATGATATCCACCTTGCAAAAGCGTATCAATATGCGGTTCTATCCTTGGTGGGACCTTCGAGTCTCTTTAGGATAGTATCACATATTGGGCGTGACAGCTAGGCTATGCTCGGCTGAACCACTAGGCGCCAGGTAAGTGGGCTGGCAGGTATGGTTCCTGCTCCTTATATTTCTGTTTTTCTTTTTCTATTTTTTTGCGGTTTGTTTCTGATTTAGTTTTAGTCCCAAACCAACTCTATAAATCCTGAAAATATTTGTGGGCAGTAACTGAGTTATTTCAGAGGCCCTCATCTATTTTCAGAATTTTTGAAACATTTAAACTTATTTACAGAATTTAAATGCCCCAAATCAAATACATATTATTTAATTCAAAAATCCAAGATGACCTAAAAATATTTGCATCATTTTTGGGAGAGGTTTTCACCTTTATCAAAAATCATGAACATTTTCAAACGGCATTTTGGATTCATTGAAAATGATTTTATTTGATCCTATTTGAATTCATTTGGTGCTAGGGTTTGGATCAATCCCCATTTCAACTTTCAAAAGAATTTAAACATGATGCATGGAGATTATGCAATGACAGGCAAGACTAAGATAGGGCTGTGACATTTTCTTTTTATTCAAATTAATTGAAATTTTGACCAGAAACTTTGACATGCTGTAACTTTTTAACCATAAGTCCAAATGAGTTGATTCTTTTTGCATTGTGTTCTTATTGAAAAGATCTAGCAGCACACCAAAAATGAGAATTTTCTCTATTGTCCAGATTTTCTGGTAATTTTCAGAAGTGTTCTTGATGTTTTATTTTTGTCATTTTAATTGTTTTCAGAAGGAGAAGCATGTCTTGAAGAGACCCAGGAGGAGTGTGAAGCTCCTCTGAACTAAGGCAAGCCACACCAACATTTTCATGGTGTCATTGCAATATTCATGATTTTCCAACTTGAAAATGAGTTATTTCTTGCATATAATTATGTAATGAATAATGCTTGTGTTAGTTATTTTTTCATGGTCAGATGTTTTGTTTACATAAGTGAGTACCTAGACTAGTGTGAGCAAGCATGAGTAGTTTGATTATGTGTTTTTGGCTATGACTATGATATGACTAGCATCGGTATTATTTTCTTATGTGAATGCTTGTTTGCATTTGGTAAACGATAAAAAATAAAAATGATGAGTGCTAATAACCAGTGAGAAAGAATCAGTAAAGTTTAGTGATGATTTGTGCAAGTAGAATTTTTGATGATGTTGATATGTTTATTCTAAGTGATATGTGATGCATGTCGCATGGTTGCATGATCATGGCATATGGTGACTTGAGAATTTTTATTTCAAGTTAAACCTGATGTTAATTGAACTTGAACATAAAGTTGATCGAGTCATGGTGCCACTGAATCGAGTTTTTCCCAGTGCAACCACATTTGCCTTTATGGGAAGGCCTTTAGTCGGTCCATTGTCATGCCTCTGGTCGGTGCCTCCAACGAGGGAAAGTTATGGGCGTGCGGTACCCTGGCCCGGTAAGCAGACATAACCTTGTGTGCCCGTTGTTGATTTTGTTATGGTACCTTGTCCCCATTTGGGACCATTTGAGTTTTACCACGACGGTGGCCGTTGATGCCTTTGGTAGGCACGGGGCCACCCATGACTTAGCCCAATGGGGAGTTAGTTGGAGTGGCTGAGAGAGTGTCATGGCAATGGGGGAGTTCCATCGGAATGCCGTTGGTCCACCCGAATGGGAGTGCGAGGCCATGGGTTCCGTGGTGTGGGTACAATGTGCTACCTCTATAGAGTGTATTTAGTCTATCGATAGTCGTGTCCTCGGTTACGGACACAACTCGTAAGTAAGTCACACCATGGACCAACGTTAATAAATAATCTTGCACACTAAGTTATTTGTTTGGCGCTGGTTATGTGATGATGAGATCAGTGAGGCTGATGTTGTGGAAACCTAAGTGTTGGTTTTGATTGTGATCCGGGAGTGATCACCGTTCGGTTGCGAGGTAACCCGTTGGTAAGAGAGTCTGAGGGACTCAGCGCACAAATTTGGTTGCATGGCATGAGTAGTATGTTTTCACCTACATTTAACTTGATTAAATGTCATCATATTGTTTGCCATTATGTTTATGCTTGTTGTGAGCTTGCAAGTACATTCAATGTACTGACTTGGCATGTTATGCCAGCTTTCAGGAAAGTCTAACCAGACCGGAGTGATGCCGTGTCTAGATCGTGTCCACATCGGTGTCCCTGTGCTATGGAGTCCCACTTCATCATCGTTCTGCTGCCGCGTAGTTGTTGTGATCGAGGCCCCTTCATATTCATTAAATAATGTACATATTGTTCAACCGCACCGGGTGTGCCACTTGGCCTCGCTACTTGATGTAATGTCACACTATGTTTTTTGCTAGCATCAATAAAGCGGTTGTTTTCTGTATCAAGATGTTGTGTGTTGCAGAACACTTGATCTCTGGGCTGGCAATGCAATGTAAATCGTTTGCTCTAAGCCGGGGTGCCACAACGCTTGGTATCAGAGTTGCGTTAACTGTAGGACACGCTAGACCCCCGACACGTTAATTGAACGTTAGCTAGCTTGTTAATTGAGTGCCAGTAGTGTTTGCATCTGGTTGCTGCATTGCATGCACTTGGTTTATTGTTATTTCTAATCGGTTAATGGTTGTGAGTGTAGATGGCTCCAGTGCCGTATCTGTCGGATATCGGATTCCGGCAAAACACTTAAGGTTTGAACTCTGGGGTGCGCGCAAAGATCTTGCTCCTACCGATCCACGTCCCAACACCTCGCTGCAAATCTAAGCTACACGATGAACAACACAAGGGACGCAAGGTTTATACTGGTTCGGGCCACCGTCGTGGTGTAATACCCTAATCCAGTGTGTGGTGTGGTGGATTACCTCTGGGGCTGATGATGAACAGTACAGAGGAAGAACAGCCTCACGAGGGGTGTTCTTATGGTGGTATGCCTGGAGAGGAATTGCTCCATCTCTGTTGGCTCTAGGTGAGATCCCGATGAGATGCCTTCTACTGTGATAGCTCTCCCTATTTATAGAGGCCCTGGTCCTCTTCCCAAATATCGAGCGGGAAGGGCGCCAACAACGGCCATTTTGAAGGGGAACATCTAGTACAAGTTATCTTGACTAAAGTTGGTCTTTACCTGCCAAAGGCCCTGGCGATGACGCCGTCTTGGGCTCCACGGTGACCTCCGTCCTGCCGCTCTGCTGGTCTTGGTCTTGTTGCACCGAAATGGTAACCTTTGCTCGATGCCTTGGTACTCCGCGCCTGCGCTTTCCCCCTTTGCACCAAAGAGGAAACAAGGACACTGCGCAGGCCGGCGCCCGCCTGGTCTCGATCGTCATGGTTTGCGTCACGAGCACCTCGCGAGGTACCCCTGCCTTGATCTCTCCGCCTCCTCGCGAGCCTGCCTGGTGAGGCCGTTCCTGAGGAAGCCTTGTGTTGTCCACCCCGCGAGGCTTGGCCCCTCGCGAGGGTCTTGAGCTTGAGTTGATGAAGATGGGCCGTACTGGGCCACCCCTTGAGCCACGCCGCAGGCCGCAGGCAGGCAAGTCTGGGGACCCCCGTTCCCAGAACGCCGACAGTAGCCCCCGGGCCCAAGGCGTGCTCGGACTTGGCTTAGCGACGAAGCGAAAGGGCAAGTGCGGAGCGCCACGGGCCCCGACAGCCTGCGGCCTTGGTCGCCGCGTGGCGGTTGATTGGACGTGGGCGTCTCCGCTTCCCCACGCTGCCTCGGCAACTGCCCGATTTGACGAGTCCCTGTTGCATGCAAAAAGAGTCATGATTACCTGTGATCGTGGAGGCCGACGGTTGGCCTCCCTTGGGTTATAAATGTGGGAGGGCGCAGGCCCCCGCTACACATTTCCCATTCCCCCGCTTGCTTCTTCTTCCTCCTTGTTCCAGTCGCCCGCCGTGTCCCATGGCGCCGACGAAGAGGTTCTCGGCCGTGGAGAAGGTAAAGGCTCGTCGGGAAGGGCCTGGCTCCCCTCCGCCCAAGTGCGGCTGAGGTCGCCGCCGCAAGCACCCCGCAACCCCTGCGGTGGCTCCACATGGTCACGGTGGTGGTCCTTTGCACGGTGACGGCCGCCCGGTGGGTGAGGGAAGGCGCGTTGTGGCCGCCCGGCCTCCCAGGCCACACTTCCACTCGGCAGAGGTGCTGCCAGAGTTTGTCATGTGGGCAGCGGATCCGGCTGGCAACTGGCTCCAGCTTCCCCGCTTCTTCACCAGCGAACTCCCGTCTGGCGCCCCTGGCGGCCTCTGGCTCCAGGCGGACGGCTGCTGCAGCAGGGCTTCCTGGGTCTCGGTGGAGACCTCCGTCGAGCCTTGGCCCGCGGCTGGCAGACGTTTGCCCGTGCGCGCGGCCTAGGACGGCGGTGCACCCTACACTTCAAGTTTGACGGTGATGCGACCCTCTACGTGAGGGTGTTCAGAGAAGACGGCCACTGTGTCAGGTGCTGCCCTGAAGATGATGATGGTGATCAGGTGCTGGGACTTGGTGAAGGCCGCAACAAGGATGAAGGCGAGCCCGCCGCCGACAGCGCCCGCAGCTCGCCAAGCTTCAGCGGCTCCTCCTCTGGTGACAGCTCCTCCAGCGGTGGCCGCGACCAACCACCACGCCGCCGTGCCTGCTTCGAGGGTGGTAGCGGGTCATCCCGCCGCCATGCCTCGATGAAGCGTGAGGAGGAGTCTGATTGAGCTCAGGAGGGCGATGTGAATCCCCCTCACGAGCCGTCGCCAGGCACGCCGCGTTTATTTTGTTTATCTCCTTTTCCCGCTTAGAGAGAGAGAGAGACGTATGGAGCCCCGTGGGGGCGTGGTGGACTATTGCCCTTAATTATTATGCTATTTCTATTATTCCCATGTTGTGTTGTGGTGTTGCGGCTGCGTGCTTGTGCGTAGGAACAACTTAGCTCGAGGGGCTCGCTGTCGTTTTCGCCTCACGAGGTACCTGCCTGAGGCCTCGCCGGGCGTCTTGAAGTCTGCAAAAATTTTCCAGGAGGATAGCTTTCGAACCTTTATCGTGAGGGTGACCGGCTCAGGTTCTATGTTCGCGTTGCGATGCCCATGGGGCATGGACCGGGAGGGGTGCTCCCGCTGTGAACCTGAGTGAGGAAGCCTCACGAAATTAGGCAAGAAGGTACTCGCGAGGGCGTCCGCGCAGCCCCCTCGCGAGGCTTGCAAAAGAGAGGACGAGTCAGGTGAAAAACAAAGACAAAGAATCACGGGCTGGGGACGGCAAGCAACACTAAAAGCAACTCCAATAAAGTTTCAAACAAGGGTGAACAAGCCAACTGCGGAAAGCAAATGAAAAGCCGTGTCCGACACCTAATCTAGTCTTCGATGTCTTCTCACCAGCGCAGAGCTATGTTGGGTTTCGTAGTAATTTCAAACAATTTCCTACGCGCACACAGGATCATGTGATGCATAGCAACGAGAGGAGAGTGTTGTCTACGTACCCAACGCAGACCGACTGCGGAAGCGATGACACGACGTAGAGGAAGTAGTCGTACGTCTTCACGATCCAACCGATCAAGCACCGAAACTACGGCACCTCCGAGTTCGAGCACACGTTCAGCTCGATGACGATCCCCGGACTCCGATCCAGTAAAGTGTCGGGGAAGAGTTTCGTCAGCACGATGGCGTGGTGACGATCTTGATGAACTACAGCAGCAGGGCTTCGCCTAAACTCCGCTACAGTATTATCGAGGAATATGGTGGCAGGGGGCACCGCACACGGCTAAGGAATCGATCACGAGGATCAACTTGTGTCAACTTGTGTGTTTAGAGGTGCCCCTGCCTCCGTATATAAAGGAGGAGAGGAGGGGAGGCTGGCCGGCCAAGGGGGGGAGGCGCAGGAGAGTCCTACTCCTTCTGGGAGTAGGATTCCCCCTCCAATCCTAGTCCAACTAGGATTCCTCGGAGGGGAAAAGAGGAGGAGGGGGCCGGCCACCTCTCCTAGTCCTAATAGGACTAGGGGAAGGGGGGGCGCGCAGCCCATCTAGGGCAGCCCCTTCTCTTTTCCACTAAGGCCCACTATGGCCCAAATAGCTCCCGGGGGGTTCCGGTAACCCTCCCGGTATTCCGGTAAAATCCCGATTTCACCCGGAACACTTCCGATATCCAAATATAGGCTTCCAATATATCAATCTTTACGTCTCGACCATTTTGAGACTCCTCGTCATGTCCGTGATCACATCCGGGACTCCGAACAACCTTCGGTACATCAAAATGCATAAACTCATAATATAACTGTCATCGTAACCTTAAGCGTGCGGACCCTACGGGTTCGAGAACAATGTAGACATGACCGAGACACGTCTCCGGTCAATAACCAATAGCGGGACCTGGATGCCCATATTGGCTCCTACATATTCTACGAAGATCTTTATCGGTCAGACCGCATAACAACATACGTTGTTCCCTTTGTCATCGGTGTGTTACTTGCCCGAGATTCGATCGTCGGTATCCAATACCTAGTTCAATCTCGTTACCGGCAAGTCTCTTTACTCGTTCCGTAATACATCATCTCACAACTAACATATTAGTTGTAATGCTTGCAAGGCTTATGTGATGTGTATTACCGAGAGGGCCCAGAGATACCTCTCCGACAATCGGAGTGACAAATCCTAATCTCGAAATACGCCAACCCAACATCGACCATTGGAGACACCTGTAGTACTCCTTTATAATCACCCAGTTACGTTGTGACGTTTGGTAGTACCCAAAGTGTTCCTCCGGTAAACGGGAGTTGCATAATCTCATAGTCATAGGAACATGTATAAGTCATGAAGAAAGCAATAGCAACATACTAAACGATCGGGTGCTAAGCTAATGGAATGGGTCATGTCAATCAGATCATTCTACTAATGATGTGACCTCGTTAATCAAATAACAACTCTTTGTTCATGGTTAGGAAACATAACCATCTTTGATTAACGAACTAGTCAAGTAGAGGCATACTAGTGACACTATGTTTGTCTATGTATTCACACATGTATTATGTTTCTGGTAAATACAATTTTAGCATGAATAATAAACATTTATCATGATTATAAGGAAATAAATAATAACTTTATTATTGCCTCTAGGGCATATTTCCTTCAGTCTCCCACTTGCACTAGAGTCAATAATCTAGATTACACTGTAATGATTCTAACACCCATGGAGCCTTGGTGCTGATCATGTTTTGCTCGTGGAAGAGGCTTAGTCAACGGGTCTGCAACATTCAGATCCGTATGTATATTGCAAATCTCTATGTCTCCCACCTGGACTAGATCCCGGATGGAGTTGAAGCGTCTCTTGATGTGTTTGGTCCTTTTGTGAAATCTGGATTCCTTTGCCAAGGCAATTGCACCAGTATTGTCACAAAATATTTTCATTGGACCCGATGCACTAGGTATGACACCTAGATCGGATATGAACTCCTTCATCCAGACTCCTTCATTTGCTGCTTCCGAAGCAGCTATGTATTCCGCTTCACATGTAGATCCCGCTACAACGCTTTGTTTAGAACTGCACCAACTGACAGCTCCACCGTTTAATGTAAACACGTATCCGGTTTGCGATTTAGAATCGTCCGGATCAGTGTCAAAGCTTGCATCAACGTAACCTTTTACGATGAGCTCTTTGTCACTTCCATATACGAGAAACATATCCTTAGTCCTTTTCAGGTATTTTAGGATGTTCTTGACCGCTGTCCAGTGATCCATTCCTGGATTACTTTGGTACCTCCCTGCTAAACTTATAGCAAGGCACACATCAGGTCTGGTACACAGCATTGCATACATGATAGAGCCTATGGCTGATGCATAGGGAACATCTTTCATATTCTCTCTATCTTCTGCAGTGGTCGGGCATTGAGTCTTACTCAATTTCACACCTTGTAACATAGGCAAGAACCCTTTCTTTGCTTGATCCATTTTGAACTTCTTCAAAATTTTGTCAAGGTATGTGCTTTGTGAAAGTCCAATTAAGCGTCTTGATCTATCTCTATAGATCTTAATGCCTAATATGTAAGTAGCTTCACCGAGGTCTTTCATTGAAAAACTTTTATTCAAGTATCCCTTTATGCTATCCAGAAATTCTATATCATTTCCAATTAGTAATATGTCATCCACATATAATATCAGAAATGCTACAGAGCTCCCACTCACTTTCTTGTAAATACAGGCTTCTCCGAAAGTCTGTATAAAACCAAATGCTTTGATCACACTATCAAAACGTTTATTCCAACTCCGAGAGGCTTGCACCAGTCCATAAATGGATCGCTGGAGCTTGCACACTTTGTTAGCTTCCTTTGGATCGACAAAACCTTCTGGTTGCATCATATACAACTCTTCTTCCAGGAATCCATTCAGGAATGCAGTTTTGACATCCATTTGCCAAATTTCATAATCATAAAATGCGGCAATTGCTAACATGATTCGGACGGACTTAAGCATCGCTACGGGTGAGAAGGTCTCATCGTAGTCAATTCCTTGAACTTGTCGAAAACCTTTTGCGACAAGTCGAGCTTTGTAGACATTAACATTACCATCAGCGTCAGTCTTCTTCTTAAAGATCCATTTATTCTCAATTGCTTGCCGATCATCGGGCAAGTCAACCAAAGTCCATACTTTGTTCTCATACATGGATCCCATCTCAGATTTCATGGCTTCAAGCCACTTTGCGGAATCTGGGCTCACCATCGCTTCTTCATAGTTCGTAGGTTCATCATGATCTAGTAGCACGACTTCCAGAACAGGATTTCCGTACCACTCTGGCGCGGATCTTACTCTGGTTGATCTACGTGGTTCAGTAGTATCTTGATTTGAAGTTTCATGATCATTATCATTGGCTTCCTCACTAACCGGTGTAGGTGTCACTGAAACAGTTTTCTGTGATGAACTACTCTCCAGTAAGGGAGCAGGTACAGTTACCTCGTCAAGTTCTACTTTCCTCCCACTCACTTCTTTCGAGAGAAACTCCTTCTCTAGAAATGATCCATTCTTAGCAACGAATGTTTTGCCTTCGGATCTGTGATAGAAGGTGTACCCAACAGTTTCCTTTGGGTATCCTATGAATACACATTTCTCCGATTTGGGTTCGAGCTTATCAGGTTGAAGCTTTTTCACATAAGCATCGCAGCCCCAAACTTTAAGAAACGACAACTTTGGTTTCTTGCCAAACCATAGTTCATAAGGCGTCGTCTCAACGGATTTTGATGGTGCCCTATTTAACGTGAATGCGGCCGTCTCTAAAGCATAACCCCAAAATGATAGCGGTAAATCTGTAAGAGACATCATAGATTGCACCATATCTAGTAAAGTACGATTACGACGTTCGGACACACCATTACGCTGTGGTGTTCCGGGTGGCGTGAGTTGCGAAACTATTCCACAGTTTTTCAAATGTACACCAAACTCGTAACTCAAATATTCTCCTCCACGATCAGATCGTAGAAACTTTATTTTCTTGTTACGATGATTTTCAACTTCACTCTGAAATTCTTTGAACTTTTCAAATGTTTCAGACTTATGTTTCATTAAGTAAATATACCCATATCTGCTTAAATCATCTGTGAAGGTGAGAAAATAACGATATCCGCCACGAGCCTCAATATTCATCGGGCCACATACATCGGTATGTATGATTTCCAACAAATCTGTTGCTCTCTCCATAGTACCGGAGAACGGTGTTTTAGTCATCTTGCCCATGAGGCACGGTTCGCAAGTACCAAGTGATTCATAATCAAGTGGTTCCAAAAGTCCATTAGTATGGAGTTTCTTCATGCGTTTTACACCGATATGACCTAAACGACAGTGCCACAAATAAGTTGCACTTTCATTATCAACTCTGCATCTTTTGGTTTCAACATTATGAATATGTGTATTACTACTATCGAGATTTAGTAACAATAGATCACTCTTCAAGGGTGCATGACCATAAAAGATATTACTCATATAAATAGAACAACCATTATTCTCTGATTTAAATGAATAACCGTCTCGCATTAAACAAGATCCAGATATAATGTTCATGCTCAACGCTGGCACCAAATAACAATTATTTAGGTCTAATATTAATCCCGAAGGTAGATGTAGAGGTAGCGTGCCGACTGCGATCACATCGACTTTGGAACCGTTTCCCACGCGCATCGTCACCTCGTCCTTTGCCAGTGCCCGCTTATTCTGTAGTCCCTGTTTTGAGTTGCAAATATTAGCAACAGAACCAGTATCAAATACCCAGGTGCTACTGCGAGCTCTAGTAAGGTACACATCAATAACATGTATATCATATATACCTTTGTTCACCTTGCCATCCTTCTTATCCGCCAAATACTTGGGGCAGTTCCGCTTCCAGTGACCAGTCTGCTTGCAGTAGAAGCACTCAGTTTCAGGCTTAGGTCCATATTTAGGTTTCTTCTCTTGAGCAGCAACTGGCTTGCTGTTCTTCTTGAAGTTCCCTTTCTTCTTTCCTTTGCCCTTTTTCTTGAAACTAGTGGTTTTGTTAACCATCAGCACTTGATGCTCCTTTTTGATTTCTACCTCCGCAGCTTTCAGCATTGCGAAGAGCTCGGGAATAGTCTTGTTCATCCCTTGCATATTATAGTTCATCACGAAGCTCTTGTAGCTTGGTGGCAGTGATTGGAGAATTCTGTCGATGACGCAATCATCCGGAAGATTAACTCCCAATTGAATCAAGTGATTATTATACCCAGACATTTTGAGTATATGCTCACTGACAGAACTGTTCTCCTCCATCTTGCAGCTATAGAACTTATTGGAGACTTCATATCTCTCAATCCGGGCATTTGCTTGAAATATTAACTTCAACTCCTGGAACATCTCATATGCTCCATGACGTTCAAATCGTCGTTGAAGTCCCGATTCTAAGCCGTAAAGCATGGCACACTGAACTATCGAGTAGTCATCAGCTTTGCTCTGCCAGACGTTCATAACATCTGGCGTTGCTCCAGCAGCAGGCCTGGCACCCAGCGGTGCTTCCAGGACGTAATTCTTCTATGCAGCAATGAGGATAATCCTCAAGTTACGGACCCAGTCCGTGTAATTGCTACCATCATCTTTCAACTTTGCTTTCTCAAGGAACGCATTAAAATTTAACGGAACAACAGCACGAGCCATCTATCTACAATCAATATAAACAAGCAAGATACTATCAGGGACTAAGTTCATGATAAATTTTAAGTTCAATTAATCATATTACTAAAGAACTCCCACTTAGATAGACATCCCTCTAATCCTCTAAGTGATCACGTGATCCAAATCAACTAAACCATAACCGATCATCACGTGAGATGGAGTAGTTTTCAATGGTGAACATCGTTATGTTGATCATATCTACTATATGATTCACGCTCGACCTTTCGGTCTCCGTGTTCCGAGGCCATATCTGCATATGCTAGGCTCGTCAAGTTTAACCTGAGTATTCTGCGTGTGCAAAAACTGGCTTGCACCCGTTGTAGATGGACGTAGAGCTTATCACACCCGATCATCACGTGGTGTCTGGGCACGACGAACTTTGGCAACGGTGCATACTCAGGGAGAACACTTCTTGATAATTTTGTGAGAGATCATCTTATAATGCTACCGTCAATCAAAGCAAGATAAGATGCATAAAAAGATAAACATCACATGCAATCAATATAAGTGATATGATATGGCCATCATCATCTCGTGCTTGTGATCTCCATCTCCGAAGCACCGTCATGATCACCATCGTCACCGGCGCGACACCTTGATCTCCATCGTAGCATCATTGTCGTCTCGCCAATCTTATGCTTCCACGACTATCACTACCGTTTAGTAATAAAGTAAAGCATTACATCGCGATTGCATTGCATACAATAAAGCGACAACCATATGGCTCCTGCCAGTTGCCGATAACTCGGTTACAAAACATGATCATCTCATACAATAAAATTCAGCATCATGCCTTGACCATATCACATCACAACATGCCCTGCAAAAACAAGTTAGACGTCCTCTACTTTGTTGTTGCATGTTTTACGTGGCTGCTACGGGCTTAAGTAAGAACCAATCTCACCTACGCATCAAAACCACAACGATAGTTTGTCAAATAGACTCTGTTTTAACCTTCGCAAGGACCGGGCGTAGCCATACTTGGTTCAACTAAAGTTGGAGAGGCAGTCGCCCGCAAGCCATCTCTGTGCAAAGCACGTCGAGGGAACCGGTCTCGCGTAAGCGTACGCGTAAGGTTGGTCCGGGTCGTCTCGTCCAACAATACCGCCGAACCAAAATATGACATGCTGGTAGGCAGTATGACTTGTATCGTCCACAACTCACTTGTGTTCTACTCGTGCATATAACATCAACATCAATAACCTAGGCTCGGATGCCATTGTTGGGTTTCGTAGTAATTTCAAAAATTTTCCTACGCGCACACAAGATCATGTGATGCATAGCAACGAGAGGAGAGTGTTGTCTACGTACCCAACGCAGACCGACTGCGGAAGCGATGACACGACGTAGAGGAAGTAGTCGTACGTCTTCACGATCCAACCTATCAAGCACCGAAACTACGGCACCTCCGAGTTCGAGCACACGTTCAGCTCGATGACGATCCCCGGACTCCGATCCAGCAAAGTGTCGGGGAAGAGTTTCGTCAGCACGACGGCGTGGTGACGATCTTGATGAACTACAGCAGCAGGGCTTCGCCTAAACTCTGCTACAGTATTATCGAGGAATATGGTGGCAGGGGGCACCGCACACGGCTAAGGAATCGATCACGAGGATCAACTTGTGTCAACTTGTGTGTTTAGAGGTGCCCCTGCCTCCGTATATAAAGGAGGAGAGGAGGGGAGGCTGGCCGGCCAAGGGGGGGAGGCGCAGGAGAGTCCTACTCCCACTGGGAGTAGGATTCCCCCTCCAATCCTAGTCCAACTAGGATTCCTCGGAGGGGAAAAGAGGAGGAGGGGGCCGGCCACCTCTCCTAGTCCTAATAGGACTAGGGAAAGGGGGGGGGCGCAGCCCATCTAGGGCAGCCCCTTCTCTTTCCCACTAAGGCCCACTATGGCCCAAATAGCTCCCGGGGGGTTCCGGTAACCCTCTCGGTAACCCGGTAAAATCCCGATTTCACCCGGAACACTTCCGATGTCCAAACATAGGCTTCCAATATATCAATCTTTATGTCTCGACCATTTCGAGACTCCTCGTCATGTCCGTGATCACATCCGGGACTCCGAACAACCTTCGGTACATCAAAATGCATAAACTCATAATATAACTGTCATCGTAACCTTAAGCGTGCGGACCCTACGGGTTCGAGAACAATGTAGACATGAACGAGACACGTCTCCGGTCAATAACCAATAGCGGGACCTGGATGCCCATATTGGCTCCTACATATTCTACGAAGATCTTTATCGGTCAGACCGCATAACAACATACGTTGTTCCCTTTGTCATCGGTATGTTACTTGCCCGAGATTCGATCGTCGGTATCCAATACCTAGTTCAATCTCGTTACTGGCAAGTCTCTTTACTCGTTCCGTAATACATCATCTCACAACTAACATATTAGTTGTAATGCTTGCAAGGCTTATGTGATGTGTATTACCGAGAGGGCCCAGAGATACCTCTCCGACAATCGAAGTGACAAATCCTAATCTCGAAATACGCCAACCCAACATCGACCATTGGAGACACCTGTAGTACTCCTTTATAATCACCCAGTTACGTTGTGACGTTTGGTAGTACCCAAAGTGTTCCTCCGGTAAACGGGAGTTGCATAATCTCATAGTCATAGGAACATGTATAAGTCATGAAGAAAGCAATAGCAACATACTAAACGATCGGGTGCTAAGCTAATGGAATGGGTCATGTCAATCAGATCATTCTACTAATGATGTGACCTCGTTAATCAAATAACAACTCTTTGTTCATGGTTAGGAAACATAACCATCTTTGATTAACGAACTAGTCAAGTAGAGGCATACTAGTGACACTATGTTTGTCTATGTATTCACACATGTATTATGTTTCCGGTAAATACAATTTTAGCATGAATAATAAACATTTATCATGATTATAAGGAAATAAATAATAACTTTATTATTGCCTCTAGGGCATATTTCCTTCAAGCTAAGTGCTGCCACTGGGCGTGGGCAGGAGCCCCCGAGGCCCAAGGGCGGCACTCCGGAGACTCCGGGGCGTGTACAGCCCGAACTCATTATTACGTGAGAGTGTCACGGGCGGCGAGCTTCATAGGCATTGGCCTTCTTCACAGGCACCGGGACTTTTCTTGGGGCGACAAGCTTCACAGGCACTGGGCCTTCTTTGTAGGCACTGGGCCCTTCTTTATAGGCACTGGGCCTTACTTCCAGGGTAGAATCTTCGGAGGTGCTGAATGTTCCACGTGTTCGGGATGGGCGCCCCCTCCTGGGTTTCCAAGCGTGCGGCGCCAGGTCTGGAAACATGAACAACCTTGAATGGGCCCTCCCACATGGGCGAGAGCTTGTGCGGCCCTTCCATGGAGAGCACCCGGTCATCTACCTCGAGAGTCCTGGGGCGGATGTTGCGGCAGTGATACCGTCGCAGCGCCTGCTGGTATCTTGCCGCTCGAAGGCGGCCTCCCGACGGTGTTCCTCCCCCAACACGAGATCCATCCCCCGCATGGCGTCCTGCTGCGCTTTGTCAAATGCCAGGACTCGCGCTGAGCGACGCCAGAACTCGTGAGGGAGGACCGCTTCCTATCCGTTGACGAGGAAGGATGGGGTTTCGCCGGTCGACTTGGTGGCGGTAGTGTGGATAGACCATAGCACGGACTGGAGCTCGTCGTACCAGCCCCTGCCGCAGGCCTCCAGCTTCTTCTAAAAGGTCCTGGTTTTGAGGCCTTTCAGGACCTCTGTGTTGGCACGTTCAGCCTGGCCATTTCTCAGAGGGTGTGCCACTGAGGCGTAGCATATCTGTGTTCCAAGGTTAGCACAATATGTTTTGAAGAGATTGCTGGTGAACTGCGAACCGTTGTTGGTGATGATGCGATTAGGCACCCCAAATTGGCTCACGAGGCCCTTGATGAACTTGACTATGGAGCCAGCTGGGATGGTGCGGACAGCTTCCACGTCAGCCCACTTGGTGAACTTGTTAATGGCGACGTAGAGGTAGCGATAGCCCCCTAGCACCCGGGGAAACGGGCCCAAAATGTCCAACCCCCAAACCGCGAATGGCCACGAGAGTGGAATGGTCTGCAGGCCCTGAGATGGCTGATGAATCTGCTTGGTGTGGAATTGACAGGCCTCGCAAGCCTTCACCAGCTCGATTGTGACATTGAGTGTTGTAGGCCAATAGAACCCGCTGCAAAACGCCTTGTCGATGAGGGTCCATGATGACGAGTGGTGCCCACAGTCTCCACCGTGAATGTCTGCCAGCAACTCCTTCCCCTGTTCCTTGGAGATGCAACGCATGGAAACACCGTTGGGCCGCTTCCGGTAGAGCTCCCCGTCTTGGATGCAGTAGGCCGTGGCCTGCCGGGCCACGCGTTCCGAGTCCTCTTCTTTCTCTGGTAGAGTCCCTTGCATCAAGTAATCCTTGAGCTCCGTAGTCCAGTATCCTTCTTGAGGCTCCAGCGCCAGGAGCAAGCGCGCTCCTGAGGTTGGGCCACAGGCCGGGGTTCCTGAGGCAGGCGGTTGAGGGAGCTCCTCCCGAAGTTGTGTTGTGCTTGATAGTGACGGTGATGTTGAGGGCTTGAAGAGTCGTTCCTCAAAAATGCCAGGATCCTGAGGTAGCCGCCTTGATGCCCTCTTGGTGATGTCATCAACCTCCTGATTGGTGCCGCGAGGCACATGCTGGAGCTCCAGCCCCAGAAACTGCTTTTCCATCTTGCGCACTTCTGCAAGATACGCCTCCATGTGCTCGTCCTTGGGCTCGTATACTTTGTTGGAGAAGTTGACAAGGAGCTGTGAGTCACCCTTGATGATGAGGCGCTTCACCCCCAGTGCGGCCGCTGCCTTTAAGCCTGCTATGAGGCCCTCGTATTCTGCTATGTTGTTGGAAACCTTTTCACCCTATTGGAAACAGAGTTGCACGGTGTAGTAGAGCTTGTCCTGAGTGGGGGATATAAGCACTACGCCTGCCCCTGCGCCATGTCGCGAGAATGCTCCATCGAAGTGCATAACCCAGCCGTCTGGCACCTCGCTTCTCGGGGAAAGTGACCGATCTTCTCCTGCTTCGAGCCCTGGCACCTCTGTCCATTTTGCCACAAAATCTGCAAGTGTGGCTCCCTTGACGACTCTGGTTGTGCTGAATTCTAACTGAAATGCTTGCAGCTCGATGTTCCATTCAACGACCCTTCCTGCAGAGTTAGGACTCCTGAGAACCCTCTCCAATGGGTAGGCTGAGACAACCTTGGTGGGGTGACCTTGGAAGTAGTGCTGCAGCTTCCGAGAGGCCACCAATAGTGCGAGCAAGAGCTTTTGGGGCATGGGTACCGTGCCCTTGCATCCCGCAGCACCGTGCTGATGAAATACACGGGATGCTCGACGAGAGTGGGCGCGCCGATAGAGCCCGCATCCTCCGGAGAGTTGAGCGCCTCCTGAGGCGTTCGAGCCCTCGGCTCCTGACTGCTTGGTGAGGTCCCCTCAGCCCCAGAGGTGCCTTCCTGTTGAGGCCGATCCCCATCTGTCGAGGTCGTGGCCCTCGCGAGGCCTTCCTGGCCCTAAGCTGCTGCGGTCGGGGTTGGGGCAGAAGCGGCCTTCACCCGGCGCTCCTCCCGAACCGCCACCAAAGCTGCGCTGGCGGAGTAGGGTGTGGCGGCGAGGTAAAGCACCAAGGGCTCCTAAGGGTGGAGCCACCATCACCGGAGGGCTGGTCAGGTACTTCTTGAGATCTTGGAATGCTTCGTCGGCCTCTTGAGTCCATTCGAACGGACCTTTCTTCTTCATCAGCTTGAAGAAGGGCAGGGATCGTTCCCCTAGCTTGGAGATTAAGCGTTCTAACATGGTTACTCGCGCGGTGAGCTTCTGCATTTCCCTGAGGGTTTGCGGCAGACTCATGTCTTCGATTGCCTTGACCTTCTTTGGGTTAGCCTCGATACCTTTGTGGGATACAAGGAAGCCTAGAAGCTTGCTAGAAGGAACACCAAACACGCACTTCTCCGGGTTGAGTCGCAGGTCCACTTCACGAAGGCTCGCGAAGGTTTCTTCCAGGTCCTATATCAGGGTCTTGGCCTCCTGAGACTTCACCATGATGTCGTCGATGTAGGCTTCGGCGTTTCTCCCGAGCTGCCGGCCCCTTGGCCTTGAGTGTGTCGGCGCCGGTGGGCTGTGCCACTACGGCCGCATTGAAGGCAAGCTTGAGCGCCTGCAGAGCATCCTTTGTATCTCCAGCTACGGTGAGGATGCCGCTGCTCCCGGGCATCTTCATGAGGTTGTAGGTCGGGTGAGTCGCTGCCATGAACTGGGCCAAGGCAGGGTAGCCGAGGATGGCGTTGTACGGGAGGCCGATGGGGGCTATGTCAAAGTCAACCAGCTCCATGCGGAAGTTGTCGTGGGTGCCAAAGGTCACCGGGACGCGGATCTGCCCCAGGGAGTCGGTGGAACTGCCTCCGACGCCTGAGAAGGACTTGCTGGGTCAGAGTCGCTCTAGGGGCACGTGGAGGAGGCTGAAGGCCTCCACCGAGAGCACGTTGAGGCTGGCACTGCCGTCGATGAGGGTCCTGGTGACGGCCACCTGGCAGACGGTGGGAGTGCACAGCATCGGGAGTGCACCCGAGCAGGCGGTGTTGGCGGGGTGATCTTCCAAGCTGAAGGTCAAGTCGGCCTTGGGTGCCACCCAACCCGGAGGGGCTTCGCGGCGCGTGAGGGCAGCACCGATCTGGCGGACGAATGGCTTGACATGGCGGCTCGAGGGTGGCGCTTGTGAGCCGCCCAGGAGAGCTGCGACGACCGGGGGCGCCGGCGCAGCATAATGGGCGAGGAAGAGGTCGCGCAGCTCCTCCCAAGAGGCCACCGAAGCCGTTGGCAGGTGGAGCAGCCACATGCGTAGAACGCCGGTGAGGGCCATGGGAAGCTAGTTAGCCATGACACTGTCGTCGCCCCCGGCCTTGAGGACGGCCTCCTCATACGCTAGCAGGAAAGCTAGCCGATCCGTCGCGGCGTCATAGCGCGGCAGCATCTCTGGCTTGAACTTGTTCGGCCACTGCACCTGTCGCAAGGTGGGGGCCAAGGCTCAGAGCCCCCTGGCCCCAGTGCCGGTGTCGGCAGCCGGAGCGGGCGGAGCGTTGTCCGCCATGAGGGCAAAGCACGGTGTTGATGGAGGGCGGGTCGACGGAAGGGAGAGCTCCGACGCACCCCTACCTGGCACGCCAAATGTCGGATATCGGGTTCCGGCAAAACCCTTAAGCTTCGAACTCTGGGGTGCGCGCGAAGATCTTCCTCCTACCCATCCATGTCCCAACGCCTTGCTGCGAATCTAAGCTACATGATGAACAACAGAAGGGACGCAAGGTTTACTGGTTCGGGCCACCGTCGTGGTGTAATACCCTAATCCAGTGTGTGGTGTGGTGGATTGCCTCTGGGGCTGATGATGAACAGTATAGAGGAAGAACAGCCTCGTGAGGGGTGTTCTTGTGGTGGTATGCTTGGAGAGGAATTGCTCCGTCTCTGTTGGCTCTAGGTGAGATCCCGATGAGATGCCTTCTACTGTGATGGCTCTCCCTATTTATAAAGGCACTGGTCCTCTTCCCAAATATCGAGCGGGAAGGGCGCAAACAACGGCCATTTTGAAGGGGAACATCTAGTACAAGTTATCCTGACTAAAGTTGGTCTTCTGCCAAAGGCCCTGGCGATGACGCTGTCTTGGGCTCCACGGTGACCTCCATCCTGCCGCTCTGCTGGTCTTGGTCTCGTTGCACCGAAATGGTAATCTTTGCTCGATGTCTCGGTACTCCGCGCCTGGGCTTGCCCCCTTTGCACCAAAGAGGAAACAAGGACACTGCGCAGGCCGGCACCCGCCTGGCGCCCGCCTGATCTCGATTGTCATGGCTTGCGTCACGAGCACCTCGCGAGGTACCCCTGCCTTGATCTCTCCGCCTCCTCGTGAGCCTGCCTGGTGAGGCCGTTCCTGAGGAAGCCTTGCATCGTCCGCCCCGCGAGGCTTGGCCCCTCGCAAGGGTCTTGAGCTTGAGTTGATGAAGATGGGCCGTACTGGGCCACCCCTTGAGCCACGCCGCAGGCCGCAGGCAGGCAAGTCTGGGGACCCCCGTTCCGAGAACGCCGACAGTATCCGTGCCAGTTGGAGATGTTGCCATACACTTCGCCGCATCTTCTTCGGAATGTATGACATCGACTTTACCCACGCGGTGATGACCTAGCGTATCGGGTGTACCGGGAGCGTCTAGCCAACTCAGTGTACGAGTATCACGCCGTGGTTACTCTGTGCATCGGTTCTTCATCAGGCTCTTACACTCGTACCTCTAGGAGTGGTTATGCTTCCACCACCACTCATGCCGTTCAATTTACTACATTCGAGGTCCTCGTTGAGCTACGCTATACCGAGGTCCGGATGCAGACTCACCCAGGTTTTCACTACTATCCATCCCTGCACGATGATGGTCGTGTCCGTTTTCCTGTCATTGATCCGGTGTCCGATAGTGATACTAGTCACCTTTCTCGATACATCACCACTAGTTATCTTCTGATTCACGAGCTAGCTCGAGAGTTGACTCGTGCTCACACTGCTTTAGTCGCCGCTAGGTTGTTAAGGCATATCTCTCTCTATGTAGTTTTGGTGATTGATGACAACGCGTTTGCGGACTAATCATGTGCTTTGAGCATTTCAGAGATTCATCCTTTGGCACAAGACAATTCCTTTCCCTCGGAGTTTTAATCGAAGACGGTGTAGCTCTTTCGTTTCAGTTTTGGTGGACTTGTTTCGTAGGAGTCACCGTACTATCAAGAGGGGGTCCGCATTGGTAAGGCTAGGGTGGAATCAACATGTACACATCCTCTTCGCACCCACAAAGCCTTCCCGCTTCGATGGAGGTTCCTTTTTCTCTCCTATGAGTATGTTTTGGTCCCAACGGTAGTACCACGGTCCCCAGCGGTAGTACCGCTCAAGAGCCACAGGCGGCAGTACCGCTCTGCAGTGGTAGTACCGCCTGGGGGTCCTCAGCCGTACTACCGCTGTGGTACCGGTCTCCTACCGCCTCAACTCGAGGGGGTCACCTCTCATGTCAGATAGTGCGGCACATAGCAGCGACAGTAGAAGCGGTAGTACCGCCCTACCACGGCGGCTAGTACCGCCCTGGGTCCGATTCCTGCTCATATTCTAGCCCTCCTAGTCTGCGCGGCAGTACCACGAGGGGGAGCGGTAGTACCGTTGCCCGCTGTGGTAGTACCGCCCTTTGCGGGGCTGTTTGAGGGGTAACAGTTGGATTGTTCCCTCCTCTATAAAAGGAGGTCTTCTTCTCCAAAGTTGACTCACCTCTTCCCCCAAGCTCCATTGATGCTCCAATCTCCATTTTCGCCCGATCTCTCTCCCTAGCTAATCAAACTTGTTGATTCTTTAGGGATTGGTTGAGAAGGCCCCGATCTACACTTCCACCAAGAGAAATTTGATTCCCCCCACTAATACCTTGAGGATCTTGTTACTCTTGGGTGTTTGAGCACCCTAGATGGTTGAGGTCACCGTGGAGCCATAGTCCATTTGTGAAGCTTCATGGTGTCGTGGGAGCCTCCAATTAAGTTGTGGAGATTGCCCCAACCTTGTTTTTAAAGGTTCGGTCGCCGCTTCCAAGGGCACCAATAGTGGAATCATGGCATCTCCCATTGTGTGAGGGCGTGAGGAGAATACGGTGGCCCTAGTGGCTTCTTAGGGAGCATTGTGCCTCCACACCGCTCCAATGGAGACGTACTTCCCTTCAAAAGGAAGGAACTTCGGTAACACATCCTCGTCTCCACCAGTTCCCCTTTTGGTTATTTCTTTCCTTTACTTGTGCAAGCTATATTGTGTTATATCCCTAACTTGCTTGTGTGCTTATCGTTATTGCATCATATAGGTTGCTCACCTAGTTGCATATCTAGACAACCTACTTTGATGCAAAGTTTAATTTGGTAAAGAAAAGCTAAAAAATTTTAGTTGCCTATTCACCCCCCCCTCTAGTCAACTATATCGATCCTTTCAATTGGTATCAAAGCCTCATCTCTTTATTAAGGACTTTGTCGTCCGAGGAGTATGGTTGACGCTGTAGACAGTGAGGAGGAGCACCCCGGTGTGATTCTGTCCTCGTCTACGGCCGATGGGGCATCCCCGGTCTCACGTGATAAATTCAATGTGGCTTTGATCACATTGAAAACCTCCATGACGACCGTGGTCAAAGGCATGTTCATAGAGTTCCTTGATGGTCTTAAAGTATCCACCGCACCTTTGGAAGTGGTTTCTCCCACTAACAAGGTGGCGGATGCCAACTCCGATAAGGGGGAAGCTTCTAGTGAAAAGGTTCCTTTACCTAGTGGTAAGAGTGGTAATGGCATCTATTCTCATGTTGAACCACCTCTCACTTATGGAGGACCGGTTCCCTCCACGCATTTAAATCATGCGGGTTCTCCGCCCAAGATTGTGAAGAATCAGGATTTTGACTCTTGGGTTTATCGCTTTAAACGTCATTTAAATAATGTTAATACTAACCTTTGGAGAATTATTGAGGAAGGTTTCTATCCGCATGATTGAAGCAACTTCACCCCTAGAGAAGCCGTGGATAACCAATTCAATGAGAATGCTCTCTTCATCATCCAAGATGCAATTCCACCTGAAGACATTGGGCACCTCCGGCCCTTCATCGTGGCCAAGGAAGCATGGCACCTTGTTATTTCCCTCTACAAGGGAAGCACAAGCATTGAACGCTCCAACTATGAAGTGGTGCAAGATGAAACCGATGAGTTTGCAATGAATGAAGATGAAGAACCTCGTGAGCTCTACCAGAGATTAACCAGTCTCGCGGTCTCACTCCGAGATCATGGGAGCAAGGATACGGATGAAATTGGATCAAGCGCAAGTTCCTCAAGGCTATGATGCCCTACCACAAGGCCATGTCCTCCGTCATCCGTCAAAGGCCAGACTTCCACACCTTGTCCTCAAGTGAAGTGTTGGATGAGTTTGTGGCAATGAGGATCTTGGACAAGACCGCTGACAATGCGGTGTTGCGTTCTCAAAGAGCAAAGAAGTCCGACCTTGCCTTGAAGGCCAAGGTTAGTGTGGAGGAAGAGGATGAAGAGGAAGAACAGGAGAGCAACCCCGAAGATACTAAGTATGATTACCATGAGCACATGGCTCTTGCTTCAAGGCAATTTTGGAGCAAGAAGAACACAAGGCCCAACTTCAACAAGAATAACTCAAGTGGCTTCAAGGGCAAGCAACGTGTGAGAACATGCTACAATTGTGGCAATGTGAGCCATTTTGTTGCGGAGTGCCCTTACAAGAAGAGGGAAGACAATGGTGGCAAGCTCATCCGAAAAGACAAAGCCAAGTCCTTCCCCAACAAGAACAACTTCACCAAGAAGACTCCAACTAAAGGGTTGGTGTCTCAAGAAGAATACCATGAGGATGATGATGATGATAGTGAAGCCATGGACATGGCCTCCGTTGCCATTGCCACAGCTCCACGGGTGTCCCTCTTCGACTCACCCAATGAGAACATCACCGCCAAGTGCCTCATGGCTAAAGCCACCAACAAGGTAACCCCCAACATCAAAACCACCATGATTACTAATCCCTCCTTGACGGATTGCATTGATGAAAGTGAGGGGTCTAATGAGGAAGTAAATGAATTTGAGTCTTTTATGAGTAAGCTCAAGGGCAAATCCAAGAAGCACTTCGTTGCTCTCTTTGAACAACTTGGTGAAGCCAGTGACATGATCGAGGCTCATGAAGAAACCATCTCTAAGATGGAAGGTCATAGTCATGACTATGCCGATGAGATATCGGATCTCTCTAATGCACTTGAGGAAGAGCATGTTCATCATTTGGCTCTTGAGGAGTCACACAACGATGACCATGCTAAATTAAAGAAAGATCTTGATCATGCTCTTGTTGTATCTCGTGTGCTAAATTCCGAGAAGGCTAAACTTGGGGTTGACCATGCTAGACTCAAGGAGGAGTTTGATATACTTGACAAGGCCCACAAGGTCTTGAAGGGTGCTCATGCTAGCCTCAAGGAGTCTCATGATCAACTCCAAGTGAAGCTAACCAAGGAGAAAGCCACTTTTCCTCATATGGTATTAGTTGATAATGCAAATGCTACTAACCCATGTTGTGAGCATGTGCATCTTGTGGAGGAGAATGCCAAGTTGAAAGAGCAACTTGAGAGAGGCCTTGTGACGTGCATACAAGGTGAGAAGAACCTCAATGACCTTTTGAGCAATCAAAAGGAAGTTGTGGCCAAGGAGGGAGTTGGGTTCGCACCCAAGTCCAAGAACAAGAAGAAGAATGACAAGACCAAATGACCTCCCCCTCTCAAGTAAACTTTTGTGAAGGAGGGAGAGGGTGCTCCAAAGGAGAAGAAGAACAATGTTAAGGGTGATGATGTCAAAAAGGGCAATGCCACCCCTTCCAACAAAGTCGGTGAGGGAGTCCTGGACTAGGGGGTGTCCGGACAGCCGGACTATCATCGTCAGCCGGACTCCAAGACTATGAAGATACAAGATTGAAGACTTCGTTCCGTGTCTGGATGGGACTTTCCTTGGCGTGGAGGGAAAGCTTGGCGATACGGATATGTAGATCTCCTACCATTGTAACCGACTCTGTGTAACCCTATTGATAACAATGAGGATACGGTAGTCAACGCCGGATTCAGAGGCTCTAAACCAGGTCAGCGGAAGAAGCCATTCAAAAGAACTACTCCGGGTCCATCCAATTTGGACCGAATACTCGACCGCTCTTGCCAGAGACATGGCACCCCCGAAAAGCCAGCTAATCACACCAACAGAGATTGTTGGGTATTCAAGCAGGCAGGCAAATTAATTGCAGAAAACAATGACAAGGGGCTACACAGCAATGACGAGGAAGAGACCCGGCCGCCGAACAGTAGAGGACAGAAGGGTTTCCCCCCGAAAGTGCGAACGGTAAACATGATATACGCAACCCACATACCCAAGAGGGAGCGGAAGCGTGCACTTAGGGACGTATACGCGATGGAGCCAGTCGCCCCGAAGTTCAATCCATGGTCCTCTTGCCCGATCACTTTCGATCGAAGGGACCACCCTACCAGTATCTGTCATGGTGGGTTCGCCGCATTGGTCTTAGACCCAATCGTCGATGGATTTCACCTCACTAGAGTCCTGATGGACGGCGGCAGCAGCCTGAACCTGCTTTATCAGGATACAGTGCGCAAGATGGGCATAGACCCCTCAAGGATTAAACCTACAAAGATGACCTTTAAAGGCGTCATACCAGGTGTTGAGGCCAATTGTACAGGCTCAGTCACACTGGAAGTGGTCATCGGATCCCTGGATAATTTCCGAAGCGAGGAGTTAATCTTCGACATAGTCCCGTTCCGCAGTGGCTATCACGCCCTGCTCGGACGAACCGCGTTTGCAAAGTTCAACGCGGTGCCGCATTATGCATACCTTAAGCTCAAGATGCCAGGCCCTCATGGAGTCATCACGGTCAACGGAAATACTGAACGCTCCCTCCGAACAGAGGAACACACAGCGGCTCTCGCGGCAGAAGTACAGAGCAGCCTTCTAAGGCAATTTTCGAGTCCGGCCGTTAAACGACCGGACATGGCCAAACACGCCCGGAGTAACATCAATCAAGACCACCTGGCACGTCCCGAGCACGCGTAGCAATGCGGCCCCAACCCCAGCCCTTGCATGATTGCAAGACCAGGTCTTCGCGTACATCATTACGCTCTGGAGATACCATGGGCATGGGGGGAGGGGCACGACCACAACAGGCCCAAAGTGCGGCTTGACCACACCAGGGGCTCCCAAGTGTGTCACTCTTTTTTCTTCTTTTTTTATTTTTCCACAGGACTCCGTTCACCAGAGGCCCTGTCCGGCAGTAGATCTACCGAACTCACGATGCAACAGCCAGGGAGGGACAAAGGCTACGATGAACACTCAGGTGGTCTCCATTATGAGTATTAAATTTGTTAAAAACACCCGTTTGTAGCCTACCCCTGGAGGGGGATATGTTTAATTAGTCCAATCCCTTGCTTACCGCACTATTTGTATCGTTCTGCATTCACAGCAGAATTCCTTGAATAAACAATGCAGCACTTTTTTCCTATAATTGCATTACCTTTTTTTTACATATATGTTCATTAATGACATCTTGCACCCGTACATTTTGGTACGGAGAATACACCAGGGGCTTGTGTTCCCCGCATTATGGTGTGATAAGTCCAAACACTTTCACAAGTGCGGCACCCCGAACTTATAGCATTATATGCATCGGCTCCGAATCATGTCTTGGGTCAATAGTTGGGTTTGCCCGGCTCCCATGTTTTGGTACCTTACGTTCCGTTCTGTCGGCTAAGGTAGCACTGGGAGAACCACTGCGATTGCGCCCCGGTTGAGCTGGGCGAGCGCCTCAGTGGAGAAAGTTAAAACTGACTGTCATGATAAGGCGAGAGACTGGTCGCTGTTCGAGAGGTCTTTTCGAGTCCCTAAAGACTTATGCCGCTTCGAGCGAGGAACCGGCTGTGTCCGGCCCAGGCGTGGATAGCGCCCCGAACTCGGTCTTCCGAATACTAAGGGCTTCACTGAAATTTAAAATTATATAATTCTATGGCTAAGTGAGAGTGTTCAAGCATTATAAGTCCGGTTGCCTTGTTCGTTGTGTTGAGCGCCTCCCTAGATGGACCCAAAAATGGGAACAAGAGTGCTCAAGTTTATCCCGAACACCCCAGCACTCGTGGCATGGGGGCTGAAGCCGACGACTTGCCATCTCTCAGATTTTATAAACGGCCGCACAGAAGGTAATATTTTAAATTAATAAGCGTTGCTTAGCGCATATGAACAAAGTTTTCAGCGCACGGGATAACACATTGCGAGTTTACTCAATAATTACATCTTTGGGGCACTCATCCGCAATCTTGCGGGCACCCTTCAGGACACTCTTATAGTACATTTCGGGCGTACGATACTCCTTGCCCGCCGGCGGCACGTCCGTGATAAGCCTCTCAGCATCCAGCCTGCCCCAGTGCACGTTTGCGCGGGCAAGGGCCCGACGAGCACCTTCAATGCAGGCGGAGCACTTGATGACTTCTACCCAGGGGCACGCATCCACCAGCCGCCGCACAAGGCCGAAGTAGCTCCCAGGCATGGCCTCTCCAGGCCACAGCCGGACTATGAGGCCCTTCATGGCCTGCTCGGCTACCTTGTGGAGCTCAACCAGCTGCTTCAGCTGGTCGCTAGGGGGCACCGGGTGTCCGGCCTCAGTGTACTGAGACTAGAAGACCTTCTCCGTTGAGCTCCCCTCCTCGGCCCAGTAGAATGCGGCGGCATCGGACACGCTGCGAGGCAGATCTGCAAATGCCCTTGGAGAGCTCCGAATTCGGGTAAGTAACAGGTAATTTACATTCACATGCTTGCTTTGCATGAAAAATGCCTTACCCGCCGCTATCTTCTTCACCGCCTCAATCTCCTGGAGGGCCTTATGGGCCTCGGCCTTAGCGTCTTTGGCACTTTCAAGAGCCGAGGCAAGCTCGGACTCTCGAGTCTTCGAGTCGCGCTCCAAACTCTCATGCTTTTCCATGAGAGCCTGGAGCTCTTGCCGCACCTCCGCCACCCGTGCCTCCTGCTTCTCTCGCTCCGCTCGTTCCGCGGCCGCATTGCGTTCAGCCGCGGACACGGCCTCCTTCAGGGTCGCCACCTCATTCGTGGCCCCTGTAGTACCCATGTTATCCTTGTTATTTCTATTGCAACCAAAATCCTTTTCTGTAAGGTACAAATTTAAAAGTGGTGTTACTCACCTTCTTTGTCCTCGAGCTGCTTCTTGGCAAGGCTGAGCTCTTGCTCGGACCGCTCGAGGTCCTGCTTCAAAGCACCGACCTCCGCAGTCAGTGCGGCAGAGGTCAGCAGCGCAGCCTGCAAACCCATATTGACATACTTTTTAGCACTCCTGCGAATATCTTTTTTTTTAGATCCTCAGTCCGGTTTTTCTTTCCGAACACCGAACCGAGCATCAGGGGCTACTATCTATGCGGTATTACATTACATATTTTAAACTTCTTGCCTCAAAGCCTATTAGAAGGCTACTGCAGGCTTCGGTCAGCCCGCTCTTGGCGAGCTGAACCTTCTGAATCACCGCACTCATGATAGTGCGGTGTTCTTCCTTGATGGAAGCGCCATTAAGCGCCTCCAACATGTTGTCCGGCGCCTCCGGTTGGACAGAGGCCGCCGGCGTCATGGTCTTGCCCTTCTTACCAAGGGGCCGCCTGCCGGACTCCGGAACCACTGCGGGTTCCGGCATGGAGTCTGGCGCAAAGTCCGGGAGGCTGCCTTGCGGCACCTCCGGAGCCTCCTCCTGATGGGTCCCCTCCTGGGATCCCACCTTGGCGTCCTCAGCGTCGCGAGGGGTGGAGGCAGTCGGAATGGAATCCACATCCGACGGAGCCAAGGACCCGCTCGATGAAGCGGGAAGATCATCATTGGCCGGACTACAGGTAGTATGCGGCATTAGAAGGTCACTATGTGACGTAGAAGAGAAATTATAAATCATTCAGGAATCCGGATACTTACGATCTTGCCGGAGGCCTGGCCCTCAAGGGCCATTCTTCGTCGCCAATGTTGGCGTTGGCGGAGCTGTCCGGGGGAAGAGTCCTTCCCCTCTTGGACCCTTCGGCCTCCCCTATTGGGGAAGCCTTCCTTTTTCTTTCTCCCTCCTCCTAGGGAGAGTCCTCTTTCTCCTCCTCGTCTTCGGGGGAGGAGTCCGCCTCGGAGCCATCGGACGATGAGTCCGATATCACCTGGCACCGGGAACTTCTTCGAGTTCCCGTGGCCTTCTTCTTGGCCTTCTTCTCTGGCACCACATAAAGTGCCGGGACTAGAAGCCCCGTTAAACGGGCGTCCGCTGGGTCTTCGGGAAGGGGAGCCGGACAGTCTACCTATCCGGACGTCCTCTGCTAGTCCTGTCAAAGGCATCGGGAGTTTTTAGATCCCACATAGAATTAAACTATGAAAGAAAATAAGTGTCCCATAGAGGATAACAAAGCTTACCTCGCCAGCCGGGCGCTTGGTGCTGAATCCATGATCTTCAGTCGCGGACGCGGGGGCTTCTCCGCCCTTGAACAACACCCTCCAGGCAGCTTCGTACGTTGTGTCGAAGAGCCCGCTGAGGGTCCGGTGTTCTGCCGGATCAAACTCCCACAAATTGAAGGCCCGCTGTTGGCAGGGGAGAATCCGGCGGACGAGCATGACCTGGATCACATTGACAAGCCTAAGCTTCTTGTTCACCAAGGTCTGAAGACAGGACTGGAGTCCTGTCAGCTCCTCCGAACTACCCCATAGCAAGCCCTTCTCTTTCCAGGAGGTGAGCTGCATAGGGGTGCCAGATCTGAACTCGGGGGCCGCTGCCCATTTAGGGTCACGCGGCTCGGTGATGTAGAACCACCCCGATTGCCATCCCTTGATGGACTCCACGAAGGCACCCTCGAGCCAGGTGACGTTGGGCATTTTGCCCACCATGGCGCCTCCGCACTCCGCTTGAGCGCCCTTCACCACCTTCGGCTTGACATTGAAGGTCTTGAGCCACAAGCCGAAGTGAGGCCGGATGCAGAGGAAGGCCTCGCACACGACGATGAACGCCGAGATGTTGAGGATGAAGTTCGGCGCCAGATCGTGGAAATCCAGGCCGTAGTAGTACATGAGCCCCCGGACGAAGGGATGAAGTGGGAAGCCCAGTCCACGGAGGAAGTGGGGAAGGAATATGACCCTCTCATGGGGCCTGGGGGTGGGGATGAGTTGCCCCTCATCGGGCAGCCGGTGCGCGATGTCGCCGGAAAGGTATCCGGCGCCGCGCAGCTTTTCGATGTGCTCCTCCGTAACGAAGGAGGCCAACCACTTGCCTCCCGCTCCGGACATGGCTGGAGAAGGTTGAGGCTGGATGTGCGAACTTGGGCGCTGGAGCTCGAGTGCGCGGAGATGGATAAGCAAAGGAAGAAGAAGGCGTAGGTAAAAAGGTGGATCCTTATCCCCTTATATATAGGCGGACGAAGACTATGCGTCCCCACCGGCCTGGTAAAACTCGCTTATCTCCCAAGCGCCACCATCAATGGCGCGGTTGGGTTACCCACGTCCGTATTGATGGGAATCCCGGAATAAGGGGAACACGATCTCTGCTTCGACAAGACGTGCCAAGGAAACCGCTTCGCTAAACGCGTTGAGGTGGTATAATAAAAAACAATTCAAGTAAAGGCTTGGTAGTGGCGTGACGTCATGCCACAGAATACGTCAGCAAATTGAACTTGTGTACATATTATTCTCTCTACGGTGGAATGTGGAATTTATTTTGCAAAGCCGGACACTATCCTGGTGTTCACAATCTTCTATGAATTACTCGGAGGAGGAACCCGCCTTGCAATGCCGAACAATATGCACGCCGGACTCATCGTCATTGAAGCCTGGTTCAGGGGCTACTGAGGGAGTCCTGGACTAGGGGGTGTCCGGACAGCCGGACTATCATCGCCAGCCGGACTCCAAGACTATGAAGATACAAGATTGAAGACTTCGTCCCGTGTTCGGATGGGACTTTCCTTGGCGTGGAGGGCAAGCTTGGCGATACGGATATGTAGATATCCTACCATTGTAACCGACTCTGTGTAACCCTAGCCCTCTCCAGTGTCTATATAAACCGGAGAAGTTTAGTCCGTAGGACACACAACCATTACAACAATCATACCATAGGCTAGCTTCTAGGGTTTAGCCTCCTTGATCTCGTGGTAGATCCACTCTTGTACTACCCATATCATCAATATCAATCAAGCAGGAGTAGGGTTTTACCTCCATCGAGAGGGCCCAAACCTGGGTAAAAACATCGTGTCCCTTGTCTCCTGTTACCATCCGCCTAGACGCACAGTTCGGGACCCCCTACCCGAGATCCGCCGGTTTTGACACCGACAGTCGGCGACTTTAACCCCTACTATGTGTTGTGACGTGCTAGTGATGGGCCTGTTTATGCTAAATTTGTTGGTTCTCCTTATGAGTACATTGAATGGTCTATTTGGGTTCCTAAGACCCTTGTTACTAACATCAAAGGACCCATTACAAAATGGGTACCTAAAACCAAGCATTGATCTCTTGTAGGTGTTTGCTTCCGGTGGGGGATCATGGTTGCTCGATAGTGGAGCCACGAATCATATGACGGGAAGAAAGGACTTGGTGGTGGACATGCAGAAGATCCCATCTATGCCCACCAACGTCGAGTGGGGTGATGCCTCGTCTTCTAAGGTATTGGGTCTTAGCAAGGTTGTCATTTCTCATGATCTCATGATCGAGAAAGTCATGCTTGTTGAGTCCCTTGCATACAATCTACTTTCCGTTCGTCAACTTTCACTCATGGGCTTTGCCACATTCTTTGATATTGATACTGTGGCCCTCTTGTGGAGCTAGACTCTTAAAGTAGCCTTTGTTGGACATGTCGAGAATGGTCTTTATGTGATTAACTTTTTGGAGCGACCCACTAAGACCGCGACATGCCTAATGGCTAAAGTTGATGTGGGGTGGCTTTGGCATCGCCGTTTAGCCCACGTCAATATGAGATCTTTGCAAAGTCTTATCAAGGGGGACCATGCCTGTGGACTAACAAATGTTAGTTTTGTCAAAGATTGTTCTTGCAGTGCTTGTATCGAAGGAAAGCTTCATGAGAAGGCTCACCCTCCCACGACTATCATCTACTCGAAGAGACCCTTGGAGCTCCTTCACATGGATCTCCTTGGGCCTCCATCCTTTGATAGTATTGGGGGTAGAAAGTATTGCTTGGTGATTGTGGATGATTATTCAAGATATACTTGGGTATATTTCTTCAAGAGGAAGAGTGAGACTCAACAAACCGTCATTGACTTTGCAAATGAAGCTCAACATCAAGACAATGCAAAGATCTTGACAATAAGAAGTGACAACGGCACCGAGTTCAAGAACTACACCTAGGATGAGTTTCTTAGTGATGAGGGGATCAAGCATCAATATTCTGCACCATACACCCCTCAACAAAATGGTGTCGCAGAGAGAAAGAATCGGACGTTGATGGATGTGGCAAGGACCATGATGGCGGAGTTCAAGTCTCCATACAACTTTTGGGCCGAAACCATCAACACCGCATGTCATGCATCCAATCGGCCCTATCTCCGCAAAGGCTTGAACAAGACTCCTTATGAAATACGCACTGGTAAGAAGCCCAACCTCAAGTACTTCCGGGTGTTCGGGTGTAAGTGTTTCATTCTCAAGAAAGGTGTATGTTTGTCTAAATTTGAGGCTATAGCTCATGAGGGCATATTTGTTGGTTATGCTACAAGCTCTCATGCTTATCGTGTCCTCAACAAGTCCACGGGGCTCATTGAGGAGACGTGTAACATGGAGTTTGACGAGAATAACGGCTCCCAAGTGGAGCAAAGTGGTACTTGTGATGTAGGTGATGAAATTCCTCCCCAAGCCATAAGAAGAATGGGTGTTGGTCATATCCTACCCATTGAGGAACCCCTTGTGGCCGAAGGAGAAGGACAATGCTCCACTCAAGTGGAGCCATCACCGACCCAAGACCCACACGCTTCCGAAGAACAAAGTGAAGGCCCTCAACCACGTGAACAAGATCAAGGGCAAGATCAACCTCAAGATGGTGGTGAGCCACCAAGTGATGCCCAAGGTCAAGTTCTCCCTTTCGAGCAAGTTCAAGATCAAGAGCAAGCTCAAGCGCAAGAACAAGCTCAAGACGGTGCTCAAGATGATCAAGTTACCCCTCCTCTTTTCACACCCGAGGAGGAATTAGAGCATCGTGACGTGAAGATTGCTTCCAAGCTCACAACCAAAGGTCATCTCATGGAGAATGTGGTTTGAAGCGTAAGAAAGGGGGTAAGCACTCGTAGACAATTATCAAACTATTGTGAACATCACGCATTTGTTTCTTGTGTCAACCCCCAAAAGGTCTATGAGGCGCTCGAGGATCCGGATTGGCTCAATGCCATGCATGAAGAACTCAACAACTTCGAACACAACCAAGTGTGGAAATTAGTGCCAAGGCCAACCGGGAATCATAATGTCATTGGAACCAAGTGGATATTCAAGAACAAGCAAGATGCTCATGGAATCATTATTCGCAACATGGCTCGTTTGGTGGCACAAGGCTACTCCCAAGTCGAGGGTATCGACTATGGTGAAACCTTTGCTCCTGTTGCTCGCCTTGAATCTATTCGTTTGTTGATTGCTTATGCTTCTCGTCATAACTTCAAGTTGCAACAAATGGATGTGAAAAGTGCTTTTCTTAATGGTCCCATTAATGAGTTGGTGTATGTCAAACAACCCCCAGGGTTCGAGGATCCCTATTTCCCCGATCATGTGTAACAACTCAACAAGGCACTCTATGGCCTTAAACAAGCCCCACGTGCGTGGTATGAGCATCTTACTGAGTTGTTGCAAGATCGTGGGTTCAAAATTGGGAAAATCGAACCCACTCTTTTTACTAAGAAGGTCAAAGGGGAGTTGTTTGTGTGCCAACTATATGTTGATGATATTATCTTTGGTTCCCCTAACAAAGCTTTCAATGAGGAATTTGCCGCTCTCATGACCTCAAAGTTCAAGATGTCCATGATGTTAGAGTTGAAGTTCTTTCTCGGGTTCCAAATCAAGCAAAGAAGAGAAGGAACCTTCATCAACCAAGCCAAATACACTCAAGACATGCTCAAGAGATTCAAGCTAAGTGATGTCAAGCCGGCCTCCACTCCAATGCCCGTCAAATGCCAACTTGACATTGATCCCAATGGTAAAGTGGTGGATCAAAAGTTATATCGCTCCATGATTGGATCCTTGCTTTACCTTTGTGCATCTAGACCGAATATCATGTTGAGTGTGGGAATTTGTGCATGGTTTCAAGCCGCACCTAATGAAAGCCACTTTGTGGCGGTCAAGCGAATCTTTTGATATTTGGCTCATACCCCATACTTTGGCTTATGTACCCAAGAGGAGCCAACTTTGATCTTTTGGGCTATTTAGACTCAGATTGGGCGGGAGACAAAGTGGATAGGAAGTCCACCTCCGGAGGGTGCCAATTTCTTGGTTGCTCTTTGGTGAGTTGGTCTTCTAAGAAGCAAAGTTGTGTATCTCTCTCGTCCACCGAAGCGGAGTATGTGGCTGCCGGTAGTTGTTGTGCTCAACTTCTAAGGATGAGGCAAACTTTGAAGGATTACGGTATCACTTGTGACGAAGTGCCTCTTTGGTGTGACAATGAAACTGCCATCAAGATCTCTCTCAACCCGGTGCAACACTTCAAGACGAAGCATATTGAGATTCGGTATCACTTCATCCGGGATCACATTAGGCGAGGGAGATCAAGCTAAAGTATGTCAACACTCATGATAACCTTGCAGATATTTTCATGAAGCCCTTGGATGAAGCAAGATTTCGCGAGTTAAGGCATGAGCTAAATATCATTGATTCGAGCAATGTGGTTTGAACCCTTGCATACCCCACCATACTCATCATGATATCATGTTTAGGTGTAGGCATGGACATAGAGGGAGTGTTGTCCTCTCAATGAACTCTCCCTCCCCCTATTATGCATAAATTGATCATGTCTTTCACATTAGCCATTTTTTATGGTACTTCAAAGATGAGTTTTGGTCATGGGCCCAAGGTTAAAATCTTCGCGGTGCCATACCTCCGGACTCAAACATAGGTGTCCTCGGCCACCGCCCTCTCTTGGAGAGGAGTGTGTTTCTCGTCTTCTCTTTGGTGTGTTCTGCTTATGTGTTTGCTCTTGTTTCTAGTTGGATCCTCTCTCTTTCGTGAGCTAAGCCTTTTGGGTCCAGTCCTTATTTTTGCGGCTGAGTGGTACTACCACTGGAAGTGCGCGGTACTACAGCTGATGATCATCAAGCAGTACTACCGCCCACCCCAGTGGTACTACCGTTGGGGCAGGGGGAGTTGTTTTTCTACCCCATACCCATTTGCTCCACTCGCTCATGTTCTTCGTCTCTCCAGCACCGTCTCACCGCGGGAGGGCTTCGGCAGGCCGCCGTCTTCGTGTCGTCCCTCTCCATTTCCTTCGGTGGAGTCGATCCCCACCGCGTCCTCTTGCCATGGATGCCGGTATTGCCCCCGTTCCCGTTCTCTCTTTGCCTAGATTTCACATCTAGTCTTTAGGGGCAATAGGCATCGCTTTTCTTGATTTTTGGCTAAGTCGAGGCTTGAGTAGGATGGAGATGGCGTCTAGACTTTTTGGATTGATATTTTGTAGGATTATTTTTGAATTTGGCATCCCGGTAGTGTCGGATCTGCCCATGGTAGTAGGGAACCATCGTTCCCCCGCCTAGAGCGGTACTACCGCTCAACCGGAGCGGTACTACCGCTCAGGCGGTACTGCCGCTTATGGTTTGTGGTACTACCGCTGGATCCCCAATTCCATCAATTTCCTATCACATTTTGATCCATGTTGTTTTGTTTGGAGACTTATGCTCTTTCTTTCGTGTTGTTACTTCTCTCATGTGTTTGGTTCCAGGTGAAGTCCTGAGCAGCATGTCCACCGTGTCAACCCCGGGCATTCAACTTCAAAGCGCTATCGCACTTCTGAGACAGCAGGTGCATCCTCAAGTGCTCAACCTCCATCTCAACACAAGAAGTCTACTGCAAACAAGCCGATGCCTAGGGGCAAGACTGTGACACATATGACTGCCGAGTAATTCTAGGAAAGGCGTCGCCGCAACCCCTATGCGGAAGACCAAGAACCCACCTTGGTCAACCGCCTATTCTGGAACCGTTTTCAGTTTGCCATCTATTTTGATGTGATCAAGGCTAAGAAGAATCTCTAAGTTGATGTGCGTTCCATCGACACTGATGCTATGGAAAAGGACCCTGAGTACTTTGGCGAAGCCCTTCAGATGTGCTCTCAGCTGAACATTCTCAGAATCATGCAGTTCAACAAGGACTTTGATGCAGATTTGGTGGCTCAGTTTTTTGCCACTGTCCATCTTGGAACTAATGAGGAAAAGACTCTGACTTGGATGACAAATGGCAAGCTGTTTTCTGTCAAGTGGAAGGCCTTCATGGAGTTACTTGGGGTGGAAGATCACGGGCTTGATACCCCAGTTGGCTTATGCCCTCACCGCAATGCAACCTCCACTCACAAGCAAGCTCTCTGGCCCTACTATACTTTGAAGATTCACCCCATGACTAAGAAGGAGACCTATGAGTTGCCTGCCTTTCTGGACATCCTTCATCACGTCTTCTGAGAGACTCTCTTCCCTCGTATTGGGAACCTGGATATGTTCCACTCCTTTCTCGTGGACATGCTTCTCTTCTACCAGCATGAGAAGGAAGAAAACACTGGAGAGTCCCTGGACATTTCCCATGTCATGTGGTCTGAACTTGTCTCAGCCGTCTCTGAGCGCAAGTGCCCGATCTATGGTCCGTTTATCATGTTGCTTATTGAGAAGGCCTGGGCACGTGTCTATGCTAGGGTTGTGCTGGAGACTGGAGAGTTGGTCTCTCATGAGATCAAGCGTCTGAGGAAGAAGGAGAACTGGGGCACCCCGGCTCCTAGGTCTGGATTCCCATCTGAAGCTGCTGACATGGAGACCGAGGGCGAGGCTGAGGCCGATGCTGAGGAGGATTATGAGCCCTCCAGAGTGGAGCCCTCTTGGGCAAAGAAGATTAAGTGCAAGATGAAGAAACTCTTCTGCATGGAGTCTCATGGTCAGTACATGTCTCATGTTTCTCAGAAGAAGGCTCGGAGCCGTCACAAGGAGCTCATGCATCACTTGAGTGCAACAGTTGCCAGCGAATCTAAGGGAAGGATCACCGATGAGGAGGAGTGGGTTCAGCAGCACTGCCCGTGGACCGATTCAGACACCGAGCAGTTTCCTACCAATGCCGGCGGTGTAGACGATCCCGCTGGGATGTGATGCTCGAGATCCTCAGTTTGCTATCACTTGGAGCCGTAGCAGAGCTCTTTGCCTTTTTGGTGTCTCGATGCCAAAGGGGAAGAGAGTCTAGGGTTTTGTGTCGTTGCTGAGTTGCGAATGTGTGTTTGTGGCTTGTTCGTTGTGTCTTTCTCACAAACTCTTTTCTCGTCGTTTGCTTTGTTTTGGTTTGTGCCTGTGAGACCTGGTTCTAGTTCATATGGTGTGAGACATATGCTACCTTATCCCTTATTATCTATGTCTATCAAGTACTTTGGTAATTGTGAGTTGCATCTTATTCGGTTATATACCTTCCTCACACGTACCCTTCTGCATTCAAGCTATATGTATCTTTACTTGTTGCTTAAGTTGTTGGACTATAAAATATAGGGGGAGTGTTGATCCTAATGTGTGTGCCTTGCATTCCAAAGGCGCCACTAATTAGGTGCACACATTCAGGGGAAGCCCGTCTATATTTTGTAGTTTTGGGTTTCTTTTTACTTTCATGTCCCATCTTTGTGCAAATCCCTGGTTGTCATCAATCCACCAAAAAGGGGGGATTGTTAAGGCATATCTCTCTCTATGTAGTTTTGGTGATTGATGACAACGCGTTTGCGGACTAATCGTGTGCTTTGAGCATTTCAGAGATTCATCCTTTGGCACGAGACGTTTCCTTCCCCTCGGAGTTTTAATCGAAGATGGTGTAGCTCTTTCGTTTCAGTTTTGGTGGACTTGTTTCGTAGGAGTCATCGTACTATCAAGAGGGGGTCCGCATTGGTAAGGCTAGCGTGGAATCAACACGTACACATCCTCTTCGCACCCACAGAGCCTTCCCGCTTCGATGGAGGTTCCTTTTTCTCTCCTTTGAGTATGTTTTGGTCCCAGCGGTAGTACCGTGGACCCCAGCGGTAGTACCGCTCAAGAGCCACAGGCGGCAGTACCGCTCTGCAGCGGTAGTACCGCCTGGGGGTCCTCAGCCATAGTACCAATGTGGTACCGGTCTCCTACTGCCTCGACTCGAGGGGGTCGCCTCTCATGTCGGATTGTGTGGCACTTAGCAGCGGTAGTAGAAGCGGTAGTACCGCTCGCGAGCGGTAGTACCGCCCTACCACTATGGCTAGTACCACCCTGGGTCTGATTCCTGCTCATATTCTAGCCCTCCCAGTCTGCGTGGCAGTACCGCCAGGGGGAGCGGTAGTACCGCTGGTCCCAGCGGTAGTACCGCTGCCCGCTGCAGTAGTACCGCCCTCTGCGGGGCTGTTTTGAGGGGTAACGGTTGGATTGTTCCCCCTCTATAAAAGGAGGTCTTCTTCTCCAAAGTTGACTCACCTCTTCCCCCAAGCTCCATTGATGCTCCAAGCTCTATTTTCGGCGGATCTCTCTCCCTAGCCAATCAAACTTGTTGATTCTTTAGGGATTGGTTGAGAAGGCCCCGGTCTACACTTCCACCAAGAGAAATTTGATTCCCCCCACTAATCCCTTGTGTATCTTGTTACTCTTGGGTGTTTGAGCACCCTAGACGGTTGAGGTCACCGTTGAGCCATAGTCCATTCTGGTGAAGCTTCATGGTATCGTTGGGAGCCTCCAATTAAGTTGTGGAGATTGCCCCAACCTTGTTCGTAAAGGTTCGGTCGCCGCCTCCAAGGGCACCAATAGTGGAATCACAACATCTCGCATTGTGTGAGAGCGTGAAGAGAATACGGTGGCCCTAGTGGCTTCTTGGGGAGCATTGTGCCTCCACACTGCTCCAACAGAGACGTACTTCCCTTCAAAAGGAAGGAACTTCGGTAACACATCCTCGTCTCCATCGGTTCCCTTTTTGGTTATTTCTTTCCTTTACTCGTGCAAGCTATATTGTGCTATATCCCTTACTTGCTTGTGTGCTTATCATTGTTGCATCATATAGGTTGCTCACCTACTTGCATATCTAGACAAGCTACTTTGATGCAAAGTTTAATTTGGTAAAGAAAAGCTAAAAAAAATTAGTTGCCTATTCACACCCCCCCTCTAGTCAACTATATCGATCCTTTCATAGGTCCTATCCCACTCCACCTTCTATGGGATTTACTCCTTATATTGTGCCTGGTTCTAGCTCGCCTATTTCCCCAGTTACTCCTCTGAGTAGCTTGGGCACCTCGACCGTGACTCCACACAGTGCCCCTGCTGAGTGGGCGTCTCTTCTCGCTACCCCCCGCAGCCCCCATGCTCCCTTCTCATCCCGCGCCTACCCCTAAGGGAGAGCCCTCGAGGCAGCGCCGTCGTGTTACCTTTAACCCGGAGGTCTCGGTTAACGTAGTCAGTTCAGGATCTGAGTCCGACCCAGGAGAGGACCCAGCAGCACCGGTAGAGCCCTAGAGCATCTGAGTATCCGCAGTGGTCATGTGATGTATGGATGTAGTTGTATGAGCCATGATGTATCGTTTCATGTATGAGAGTAGTCGCACCCGTCATGATGTCTACCTTTCATGTACGAGTCTATGTATAATTATGTTCGAACTTTTTATTATTCACTTTGTTTCTCGATATTTTGTTTTCGCTTCTTTCGGGTTGCTGAATTTTCTTCCCATTTTTGGATGTTGCTCATCGCGGTTGCTTTTATTGGGAAAAACAAATAGTAGGATGACGCAGGGAGGACATTCCCTCGAGCAAGACAGGCTCGGGGGATGTGAGATGTCCCTGTTCGTCGCTCAGCAAGACAGGCAGGACATTCCCCCGAGCCGTATCCGCAACCACCGCCTCCACCACCACATCCGCCCTCCACTGAACAAATTATGCGTATGTTTGAAGAAAGAAGGAACAACAATCTGATTGAGCTGTTAAAAAGTGTGCAAGCTATGGTTGGGCATAATGGAAATCAAAATGGTCATCACTCAAAGTTGTCAGATTTTCAAAGGACTAAGCCTCCCATTTTCAGTCAAGTGGTTGATCCTTTGGAAGCGGATGATTGGTTGTGAACTATTGAGAAGAAGCTTGAGATTGCTCGTACTGAAGAAGCTGACAAGGTTCCGTTCGGTACACACTATCTTGAAGGAGCTGCTTCTATATGGTGGGATAATGCTAAAGTTATGTGGCCTGTGGGCGAAAAAATCACTTGGACTAATTTCAAAGACCATTTCCGCAAGTATCATATTCCCGCAGGTATTATGAAGGTCAAGCAGCGCGAATTCTTTGCTCTCACCCAAGGAAGTCTGTCAGTAAGTGAATATCTGCACAAGTTCAATTATTTGGCCCGTTATTCTATTTATGATGTGGCCACGGAAGAAAGGAAGATCGACAGGTTACTCGGGGGATTAAACCAACACCTCAGATGCACTCTCAGTAGCTCGACTTTCCAGTCTTCCAGACTTGGTAAACAAAGCCCTCATTGCAGAGAGGGAGCACAAGCATGTGCATGACAACCAACCCACGAATAATGACCACAAGCGTAAATTCAAGCCTAATAAGGACGGACAGCCAATACAAAAGGCTCGTACCTGGGAACAGACTCAAGTTGAGTACAAACCAAATTGGCAGCAGAATGTGAACAAGACCACTACTCAAGTCAAGAATGTTGTGACCAGTCCAATGCATGAAGAGTGTCAGCGCAACAGCTCCTGCTTCAATTGTGGGCAAACCAGACATTATGCCAGATAGTGCCCCAAGAACAGCAAGTCAAATGCCCCATTCTGGCTGCAAGTCAACCACATGGGGCCATACCCTGTCCAGAGGACCATCCAAGGGCAAGTTCATCACCTCTCCACAGACGAAGCCCAAGAAGACCTAGAAGTCATCATTGGTATGTTTCCTGCTAATAACATACCTGCAATAATTTTATTTGACTCTAGGGCTTCCCACTCTTTTGTTTCTCGGAGTTTTGTTGCCCAAAACAAATTTCCTTGCTCGACTCTGGGAAAAAGTATGATGGTTCAATCCTCGGGATCCGTGCTCAGAAGCAATCTGGTCTGCCATAATTTGGAAATTGATATCAAGGGAGTCTGTTTTCCAACTTCTTTGATAGTCATCGAGTCTGCCAAGTTGTTATTTTCAGAATGAACTGGTTGACCCAATATCAAGTATGTAAGTGCATCTAGTGCCCCTTAGTGATTTTGGTGTATTGAAGACTTATAGGTTAAGGGACTGATGCGTTTGTGAGTGTACACAGGTCTATAAGTCTATGAGGAGTTTGATATTTACAGAGAAAGTCGACCCCTAAAAATGAAGTTCTTCAACTGAAGACTTTGGATTTCTGAAGACTTTGAAAGTGAAGAAATAGGTGTGACCCTGAAGACTTGGTAATCATTCGAGGAACATGAAGCGTGAAGACTTTTGTTTTCGTAGTTTCATTTTCTCTTTCTTGAGTCATAGGAAACACCGTACTGTTAAAGGGGGTCGAGGAAATACTAAGGAAAAATTTCCATGTGATACTCAACTCAAAATCCTACACCTACCAATCCCTTCGAGTGAAGCCATTGGAAATCTCATACAGTTCAGTCATATTCTTCAGTGACAGAGACGAAGTTCTTCTGGTCTCTGAGGAATTTGTTCTGACTGAGGAGTTAGGAATTCGCCAGTGCGGATTGCATACACAGTGAGGAACATGATAGCCCTGAGGAATTTGAGAGTCAAATATTCCGACCGTTGATGTGCTATGCGCCAGCTGTCCCAAAATATCTACCCACCTAATAGTCATATCAGACAAGGGCATTTATGTCTTATCATGTCGGGCTGCTCCCTAGGCTATAAATAGCCGCCCCCTTCAACCACTAGCTTGTTGGTTGCTCCGAGAGAAACTGACACTTGTCAATTGAGAGCATCCCATCCTCCGAGGACTTTGAGCGAAAATCATCAAGTGAGGAAAACCCAAACCCAACACCTACAAACCCAAAATGATTGAGCATCACTGAAGAGATTGATCCTGTGTGGATCCGACGCTTGTTTCCTTTGAAGACTGTGCTTCTTCTAGACGGTTAGGCGTCAAGATCTAGAGCATCCAAGAGAAATTGTGGATCGCCGAGTGACCAAGTTTGTGAAGGTTCGGAAGTCACCTTAAGACTTACC
The DNA here is from genome assembly GCF_018294505.1 of Triticum aestivum. Classification (NCBI taxonomy): domain Eukaryota; kingdom Viridiplantae; phylum Streptophyta; class Magnoliopsida; order Poales; family Poaceae; genus Triticum; species Triticum aestivum. Next base: position 223,098,052 of record NC_057807.1, on the reverse strand, counting down.
ACGAGTGATTGGGCGAGGTCTGTGTGACCTTAGCTCAAGGATAATACGGTGAGAACTGTGTGTCCGGGAGTGGGTGTCCTCGAGTTTAAATACTCAGCCACTCCAACCAGATGTACAACTGAGACAGCAGTTGGAACTGGTCTACCAAATCATTGTCTTCACCAAGCTTACTGGTTCTATTTCCTCAACTCTCTCATTTCCTCATGTCTATTGCTGTGTGATTGTTCATATCTGTTTGAAGACTTTGACTGAAGACTTTCTCAATTTCCTCAGTTCAATTTCTTCAGTCTGGCCGTCTTCTTTATTGTGTTATCTTGTGTTTACGCTTTCTGTACTCTGTGCTTGTCTTCATTTCATTATGATGACTATGCTTGTGTTCTGTTATGTCTACATTTGAGTACTTATTCTGCTGCTAGTAGTTCTTCATTTTGGAATTTCCTCACCAGCAAATTCCTCAGTGAAGAATTCATAAAAATCGCCTATTCACCCCCCCCCTCTAGTCGATATAATGCACTTTCAATTGGTATCATAGCAAGGTACTCCCTTGTTCTATGTGATTTTGGTTTAACCGCCTAGAGTTTTAGTTATGTCGACTGCAGGATTGAGGAACGTATCATGTCCCATCTTTAACGGTCATGAGTATCCTCGATGGAAGGCCATGATGAAGAAGCAACTCATGGCTATGGACAGCGAACTGTGGACCATCATTAAGATTGGTCTTACCGATCTATGCAAGATGGCGGAGGCTGATGACATTCGCAAGTACACTCTACTCAACCTCACAGCAAAGGATGTCATCTGCTCCTGTTTGTCCCGAAATCAGTTCAGGAACGTCATGCATCTCAATCACACGAAGCTAATCTGGGACCGGCTCTCTAAGGTCTATGAAGGTCATCATACTCATCATGATCCTTGGTTTGAGGATTACAAGGATTCCCTCAAGGAGATGACTTTTGCACCTGAATCGTCATCCTCTTCACCGTGCCTCATGGCAGAGGGTGCCAAGGTAACTGAATGCTACCTTTCTGAATCTAGTGATGATGAATCAGGTGATGAATTTGGCCCCAGCTATGTCAAACTTGCTTCCCTTGCCACTAAACAACAAAGAGCTCTGGAAAAAGTTCAATATATGCTAAATAAGAGCGATGATATGTTGGGTGAAGAAATGGATCAGTCAAAAGCTTTGGCTGAGAGTCTTCAGAGACTTCAGTCCAAGTTTGACGTCCTTTAAGATCATCATAACACTCTCTTATCAGATCACGAGAAGCTTTCTTCTGAATCTCTTCAAAGAAAGCAAGATCTTGAAAAGCTAAGAGTGGATTATGAAGATCTTCAGAAGGAGCATGATTCATTACTTGCTCAACAAATCAGCGCTACTTAGGAAGAATTTGTTCCTCCATGTCTGAAGTGCATTGAACGTGAAACTGCTAATTCTTCACCTGAATGTTCAAATGCTTCTAATGCTACAAATTCTTCATATGTCTCTGCTATCACTAATTCCTCATCTGAGGACAATGCAAGTATCACTGATGATGCAGGGCTGAAGGAATTGTACATGACATGCATGTACAAAAGCCTCAAAGGGCATCAGACTCTTTGTGATGTGCTCAAAAAGTAGATCCTCAATAGAAACCCTAGGAAAGAGGGTATTGCCTTTGAGAGGAAACTCAATGTTGATGGAACATATTGGAAGCCTGAGCAGTACCCCAAAACCTCATGGGTTGCTGCAAAGGGACCTCCAGTTGATCCATCCAACTTATCTGGCTTTACATGTGAATCTCCTCATTCTTCTGATGAGTCATTTGACTCCAACTATAAACTATTCAAAAATCAGAATGGTGAAGTATTTGCTAGATATGTGGGCACTAACTGCAGGAACGGTTCCCCTGTGAAGAAAATCTGGGTTCCCAAAAGTTGCCTTGAAAGTCTTCAGGTGAATGTCCTCATGACACCACCTGTGAGAAATAGGAACTCCAGATCAAATTCTTCATATGAACCAAATTCTTCATATCGATCCAAGTCCTCATATGGACAAGTTTCCTCACATGGATAAAATTCCTCAAAAGGATCAAAGTCCTCATATGATCATCATCGTGCTAACCCCTCTGTTTTGCAGGGTAGAGCTAAGGGCTATGAATATGAGCATCATTCTTCAAATCATTATGTTCATAAGTCCTCAAAGAATTTCTTTGCTTATTCATATGCTTACCCTAACCCCTCTTATGTCAAATGAAGTGGACTGGCTTCTATGCCACCTTTCTCATATGGTGCTCGCAGAGTGATGAATTCTTTACCACCCCTTCAGATGTGGGTGGTGAATAAAAAGAACTAATCTCTTAATGCAGGGTCAGGTCTCCAGACGTGCTCAAACGTCTGAAGAATTTGCTAGAGACCTGAACAATGCCTGATAGGACGCAGGCAAATCATGATGAAATGAACTTTCATTTCACACGTCCTCATATCAATTTATCTGTTCTATTGCTCGTAGAAATTGATCTGATGATATTGATGTCATATTCTTCACTGATGAAGTATATGAGTTCGTAAGTTGCACTAATTCATCTGCAGGATGATCAACCCAAAGCCAATGAGTGGGTCCTCGATAGTGGATGTACAAATCACATGACTGGTGACAAGAATCTGTTGATGGATGCACCTTTATCACCATCACATCTGAAGCATATCATCTTCGCTGACAAAGGCAAAAGTCAGTTATTGGGTCTAGGTAAGGTTGCGATCTCTAAGGACATACACATGGACAAAGTCATGCTTGTCGAGTCCTTAGGATACAACCTCATGTCTGTCTCAATGCTTTGTGATCTTGATATGGTTGTTGTCTTTGGCAAATATCGTTGTGTTGTGATCATGGAAGCTGACAATTCCAAAGTCTTCGAAGGCTTTAGGAGAGGAGACTTGTACATTGTTGATTTCTCTACAGGACCACAACCGGCCATATGTCTACTTGCAAAAGCTTCATAAGGCTGGCTATGGCATCGACGACTTGGTCATGCTGGCCTGAGGAATTTGCACACGCTTGCGAAGAAGAAGCATGTCATTGGCATTGAGAATGTCAAATTCCTCAAGGATCACTTATGCGGAGCCTGTGAAGCTGGAAAGATGACCAAGGCCAATGAAAGTGCGTTATATCGACTAGTGGGGGGTGAATAGGTGATTTTTATGAATTCTTCACTGAGGAATTTGCTGGTGAGGAAATTCCTAAATGAAGAACTACTAGCAGCGGAATAAGTACGCAGAAGTAAACATAACAGAACACAAGCATAGTCATCATGATGAAATGAAGACAAGCACAGAGTACAGAATGCGTAAACACAGGATAACACAAGAAAGAAGACGGACAGACTGAAGAAATTGAACTGAGGAAATTGAGAAAGTCTTCAGTCAAAGTCTTCAAACAGATATGAACAGGCATACAACAGACACGAGGAAATGAAAGAGTTGAGGAAATAGAACCAGTAGGCTTGGTGAAGACAATGATTTGGTAGACCAGTTCCAACTGCTGCCTCAGTTGTACATCTGGTTGGAGCGGCTGAGTATTTAAACTCGAGGACACCCAGTCCCGGACACACAGTCCTCACCGTATTCTCCTTGAGCTAAGGTCACACAGACCTCACCCAATCACTCGTGGTAAGTCTTCAGGTGACTTCCGAACCTTCACAAACTCGGTCACTCGGCGATCCACAATTCCTCTTGGATGCTCTAGACCTTGACGCCTAACCGTCTGGAAGAAGCACAGTCTTCAAAGGAAACAAGCATCGGATCCATGCAGGATCAATCTCTTCAGTGATGCTCAATCACTTTGGGTTTGTAGGTGTTGGGTTTTGGGTTTTCCTCACTTGATGATTTTCGCTCAAAGTCCTCGGAGGATGGGATGCTCTCAAATGACAAGTGTCAGTTTCTCTCGGAGAAGCCAACCAGCTAGTGGTTGTAGGGGGCGGCTATTTATAGCCTAGGGAGCAGCCCGACATGATAAGACATAAATGCCCTTGTCTGATATGACCGTTAGGTGGGTTGATATTTTGGAACAGCTGGCGCATAGCACAGCAACGGTCGGAATTTTGACTATCAAAATCCTCGGGCTATCATGTTCCTCACTGTGTAGGCAATTCACAATGGTGAATTCCTAACTCCTCAGTCAGAACAAATTCCTCAGAGACCAAAAGAACTTTGTCTCTGTCACTGAAGAATATGACTGAACTGTATGAGATTTCCAATGGCTTCACTCGAAGGGATTGGTAGGTGTAGGATTTTGAGTTGAGCATCACATGGAAATTTTTCCTTAGTATTTCCTCGATCCCCTTTAACAATACGGTGTTTCCTATGACTCAAGAAAGAGAAAATGAAACTACAAGAACAAAAGTCTTCACGCTTCATGTTCCTCGAATGATTGCCTAGTGTTCAAGGTCAGACCATTCACTTTCAAAGTCTTCAGAAAGTCTTCAGAAATCTAAAGTCTTCAGTTTAAGAACTTCATTTTTAGGGGTCGACTTTCTCTGTAAATATAAAACTCCTCATAGACTTATAGACCTGTGTACACTCACAAACACATCAGTCCCTTAACCTATAAGTCTTAAATACACCAAAATCACTAAGGGGCACTAGATGCACTTACAGCCAAGCATCCAGCGAAGACTATCATGACTACCACTCGTCCATTTGAATTGCTTCACATGGATCTCTTTGGTCCTAATCACTATTCTGCTGTTTCGAACGATGCATCTCTATATGGCTTTGTTATTGTTGATGATTATTCTCGTTACACTTGGGTACACATTGTCACTTGCAAACATGAGGTGCAGGAAGTCTTCAAACGATTTTATTCGAGGGCTTAAACAAACTTTGGTGTGAAGATCAAGCACATCAAAAGTGACAATGGGACTGAGTTCAAGAATTCCGGTCTTGATGACTATCTTGATGAACTTGGTATTACTCATGAGTTATCTGCTCCTTATACTCCTCAGCAGAATGGTGTCGTGGAGCGCAAGAAAAGAACTCTTGCTGAGATGGCTCGCACTATGCTTGATGAATACAAGACGCCTCGTCGTTTCTGGATTGAGGCAATTGATACTGCGTGCCACATCATCAACAGAGTATATCTTCACAAATTCTTCAAGAAAACTGCCTATGAACTCCTCACTGACAAGAAACCCAACGTGAGTTACTTCAAAGTCTTCGGTGCTAAATGTTGGATCAGCGATCCTCATCACACTTCTAAATTTGCACTGAAAGCACATGAGGGTTTTATGCTTGGTTACGGAAAGGACTCGCACACCTACAAAGTCTTCAACAACGTTATTCACAAGGTTGTTGAAACTGTAGATGTGCGGTTCGATGAAACTAATGGCTCGCAAAGAGAGCACCTACCTTCTGTGATAGATGAACCAACACCTAAGGAATCTATCAAGTTCAAAGCTATTGAGGATGTCATTCCCACTAAAGAATCTGCTAAAGAATTCATTCCAGAATGTGAGGAACGACGAGCTGGCGTACCTGAAGAAAATGGTGCTGAGGAAAATGCTCCTGAAGAAAATGCGGATCAAATTCCTCGAAGACAACCCGCTCATCCTCGTATAGCAAACGAAGTGCAAATTGAGAAGATCATCAGTCCCTTAACCTATAAGTCTACAATACACCAAAATCACTAAGGGGCACTAGATGCACTTACAATCTCCCCCTTTTTGGTGATTGATGACAATATAGGTTAAGTTTTCAACGGGGATAAACATGTGAAGTGTAAATACTGATATTGAGGAATCTGATTGCAAGATATAGAAGAACTCCCCCTAAAGATGTGCATAGTGAGGAATTTGCTTTTGAAGCAATGCACACTTGAAGATTATAATCATGGAGATCTCCCCCTATATCTTGTAATTCATACACGCATTAAATATATAATATGAAGAATTTGAAATGCATGCTAAAATATGGTGACTTATGTAATTCAGCATGCGTGCATTAACATTAATGAGGAATAAGCATGCAGAAGAACACAACAGAAGTATCAGGTCACCATAGAGTTTAAGATTACAACTCGATCCAGCAAAGTCATTAGAAGAACGAGAGTTGTAACTTAGCAAAAAAACGCCCATATAAGATAGACCCGCTTGAAGACTAACTCAAATTTCTCCCCCTTTGTCATCAAATGACCAAAAGGGTTGAAACTGAGGACTAATGCCCTTGAAGAATATCATGAAGATGGAGGAGCGCCAGGGTTGTAAGGGTCTTGAGTCGATGTAGGGCTTGCTGCAGTGTCGTCCAAGTCTTCGTGCTCGTCCGTGGTGCGTGATGAAGAATATGAGCTGGACACCAAGGAAGGAACCTTGACCCTCTTGAATTTCTTCGGTGGAGGAGCAGACCAGTCAAAGTCTTCTTTGAAGCCCATTTGCTTCAAATCTTCTTCACCATATAGATGTGATAGAATAGCCCAGGTGCGATCAAATACTTGATGGAGGTAGTAGTGGTTTTTCTTCACTTCATTATGTGTGGAATTCATGTTGTGAAGAATAGAACCAAACTGACGCTTAACCCACTTGTGGTTGCGATCCACCTTCTGGTGAAGACTAATCAGCAGTTCACGATCAGTCAGCACACGAGGAGCAGTAGCTTGAGGATTTGTCTTGGTAGCATTGGCAGCAGTATCATGAGTGGCAGAGTCATCATTGGTAGAGTAAGATGCAGCTTTGCGGAACTGACCATCCAATGGACGAATGCCTTCATCGATAACGGCTGGTGACTTGCCCTTCTCATCAGATGAGGAAATTATCCGCTTGAGGACTTCAATAGGGGGCAAGTAGCTGAGGTGATTCTGAAAATCAGCCTTGTAGTTTAGTGAAGACCTTGTTCTGAGGAATCCCATGATCCACGACGCGTAAGGCTTCAGCTCAAATGGAGAAAGTGCAACATTCGCCAGAGTCCTCATGAAGAAATCATGATAATTTATGGGAATGCCATGCATGATGTTGAAAAGCATGTTCTTCATCATTCCGATTATTTCTTCATCGGATGAGTCATGGCCTTTGATGGGACTCATGGTCTTCGTCAGAATGTGGTAGATTGTTCTGGGCACATAGAGCAATTCCTTCACGAGGAATTTGGTCCTGGGAGCTTGACCCGGTTTCAGCGGCTTCATGAGCACTTGCATATAATGATCAGTGAGTTCAGGCTCATCATACAGACAACAAGCACCATTAGGTGGAGGAATGATTGGCAGGGCACGAAGCAATTCAGAGGCTGGTGCCTTGTAATGAGTGTTTTCAGTCATCCGGTCCAACACCCATGAGTTGACGTCAGTAGCATCGCCTGTGATATGCAAAGTTGCGTAGAACTGAAGAATAAGCTCTTCATTCCAATCAACAATGTCAGAGCAGAAATTGAGCAAGCCAACGTCATGAATCATGCTGAGGACTTGAGAGAAGCAAGGCATGGATTCCATGTCCACATGAGGAATATGCTCATGATCGAAGACTTTATCCTTGTTGAAAAGCACTGAGGAATAGAAGTTGGCCTGGCTGGCAGTCTAGAAACGCTTCCTTCTAAGACGAGCATTGTCATAGGGGTTGAATTCAGTGAAGAACACATGCTCGCCAAAGAAATCATCAGCCTTGAATTTTTGCTTCTTTGAGAAGGGATCCTTCGGCTTGGGCTGAGGAGTGTCAGTCAATTGCAGCACTACCTCAGGAATCGCAATCTTAGGTTCCTCAGGCTGAGGAATTTCAGGCTCTTCTTCAGCTTCAGCCGGGGTCGTCAATTCTTCATTGACAATTTCTTCAGCACTAGTGGCTGGAATTTCTTCATGAACACTTGGGGTTGCATGAGGTTCTTCAGATCCCATTTGCACTCCAGTGGTAGCAGGGGACTGAGGAATAGCTTGAAGGGGAGTGAACATTGGGGAGTTGGGATGTTGACTGTCCCAAAATTCATCATTGAGCACAGGAGTGGTACAGCCAATGTCCACATCCTCCTATTCAGTTTCTTCAACACCTGCCTCTTCAGCAGTAAACTGAGGCAAAGGTGAGGAAATGACTGGGGTTGAAGGGATCTTATCCACTTCAATTTCGTCCAACTGCTCTGACGAAGCAGCAGAAGGAGTTTCTTCATCAGATTCATCAGGAATCACATAATCTTCACCAAAAGGAATAAGGTCCTTTGATGGCATTGATGAAACTAGAACGGCATCAATTGGATTGTCAATCAAACTGATCAGAGTCTTCATCTTCTTCGGAGCTGAAGAATTTGAAGAAGTTGATGCCTTCCTTTTCTTCACAGCTGCACGTTCTGCAGCCTTGGTCTTCTTCGCATCTGATGCAGATGGAAGGATTGGAGTTGGTGTAGGCGCAGGAGGTGCAGAGGACTTTAGTTCATTTTCTTCAGGCGCAACTGATGCAGTTGCCCTGACTTGTTCACTTTCTTCAGGCGCACCACTAGTGGATGCCCTGGCAATTTCTTCAGCGGCTAGAATGGAGTCACCAGCCCTGACACTCTCATTTTCTTCAGCAGCCTCATTGTCATCAGTGGTGCTAGCATTTTCTTTAGTAGGCTGAGCAGATGCCTCAGCCTGAGCAACTTCAATGTGCACAGGTGGAGCAGCACTTGAAGTGAATTTCTTCGTCAGATTGACGAAACGCACCTTGGCGCCCTTCCAATCAGCATAGTAGAGATCAAATTCATCACTCAATTGCTTGATTTCAGCTTGCAGAGCAATGAGCTGATCAGGGGTGAGAGTGAGGACATTGTCCTTGAGGTAGCGTTGTTTCTTGTACTGTGCTTTCTTCAAACTTCTGCCTTGTGCAAATTTCCATTTCTCTTCTTCAATGAAGGTAGTGAGAACATGACTTTGACAAGGAGTGAGGTTCATCTCCGGCAAAGGTGTGTTAGGATCCTTGTGCCATAGGTCAATGTAATCGAGGATCAACTTTGGATCCAGCATCAATGGCACATTGCTGCCTTTGGCTCTAGCGGCCCTGGCTTGCCTGTTTCTGATGATTTCGGCAAGTTCTTCATCATCAGCCTCATCATCATTAGAAGGTACATGGGAGGCGACCTGCTTCTTGTGAGGACTTGGGCGAGTGCCTCTTCCAGCAGTGGCCTTTTTCTTCAGCAGAGAGGGGCCAGCCGAGGAATTTCGAGCAGCGGAGGAGCTTGCAGATGCTCCTGAGGCAATACAGAAGCCTTGAGTCCTTTGGCATGTGGCGGGATGCACAGGTTCCGAGGATTTTGTCGGAGCAGCTGAAGACTTTGACGGAGGAGCTGAGGACTTTGAAGGAGCAGTCTGAGGAATTTGCCGTGAGGGCCTTGAAGAATCTGGCCTTGATGGAATAGCAGAGGAGCTTGGCTGTGAGGGCAATGAAGGTGAAGCACTGGAATTGTGCGCAGGCTTCTTGTGCATTGCCTTCTTAGGCTGACGAGCAGAGGCAGCAGCAGCAGAGTCTGCGTTGAATTTCTTCACTGCTTCCTTTGCTTGCTTTGCCAATTTGGCCTGGCGCTTTGCCCATTCATCGGGATAATCCTCACCGTGCTTGAGGCTAGTGGGATTTGCCAACTGGCCTGGTGCCAATGGAGGTCTTGGGCATGGTGGGTTGAGTGCGAATTTCTTCATGTACTTGGGAGTTACATACCTGTACTCCCTCCATTCCCGCGCCCATATGCTTTCAATCCTCTGTACGTGCACCTTGCGCTGATTTTTCTTCTCCCTACCAAACTTGGCCTCATCAGGTGTGCAATAGTCTGCGTAAATGTCCTCAGGGATCTCAAAAGCAGTCATGACCTCAGGCTTCTTTCCTCCCTTCTGGGGCCTTTTGTCACCCAGTTTCTTCAGCTGAGGAATATGAACAACTGAAGTTTCTGAAGAGGTATGCAACTTTTCTTCGAGGAACGCTGCAAATGAGTTAAGTTGATGAGAACCTAGTGATTCAGCAGTGGACATGAGTACCTGTGAACAGAGTATAGTTGCGAGGAATTTGGAGAGGTCATATGCATTCTCAGAAGATTTTTCAATAAGAACAAGTTTGAGGAATTTAACCAGATGAGTCTTGAAGAATTTCACTAAGCGTTCTTTGTCTTAGGTTCCAGAGTTGTATAGATCCAAGATCCACACAATTGAGGAATCTTGAAGAAAATCATTGCTTAGAGAAATGAATCAAGAACAGATGACATGTGAGGTGTTTATGTGTGTGAAAAATTGAAGAATAAACACCTTTGAAGATTTTTAGGAAAACTTGAGAATCAAAGCGAGCAGTTAAAAGTAACTTTTGATTACCCGAAGTGAAGAACATGATGAACTGGGAAGAACAGATGTGAAGTTCGTCAGGTCAGATCTTCCACGCCCTAACTCGGCGGAGGAAGACAGCTACGGTGACGGCAGAGTGAAGATTTCCGCGGCCGGCGCGAGTACGACGGCGACGAGGTCGAGGCAGTGAAGCTCTTCCTCACCGGTGATGATGGAGTAGCAGCGGCGCTAGGGTTTGAGAAGCTCGAGCGGGAGAGAGAGGTCGAGCGGAGTAAAGGAAGTGAGGAAGGGGTGAGGGGGTATTTATAGTCGCAGTGAAAAACTGTTCGCCCGAAGATTTAGGACGAACGTGCCCCTGACCCTTCTCATTCGCATGACATGTGTCACCCACGTACTGAAAAGTGGAGATCATGTTAGATCGTGGGTGAATAGATAAGTTTATCATGGGATGCGGAACGGTTTGAGCGGCAAAGCCGAAAATTCAGATAAGATAAGTTAAAAGTTCCGTTCGCAATTTCTTCAGCTGTCAAGGACATAGTGAAGAATTTGAACGAGTTTCAAAAAGAACGCATATGAGGAATTTGTGAATAGACTGGGTTGAGTTTAGGATAGAGGGGGAAGGGTCCGATCACATTCACTTAGCAGAAGAAATCAACTTGAAGAAATAACAATAAGTGAATGTTGTAGAGGACATAAAACTCATATATATATATATATATATATATATATATATATTCGAATGAAGAACAACACCGGAAAGAGTGAAGACAAAGCAAAGTTGAAGAATTTGAAAAAGTGAGGAATTTCAAAAATGAAGAAAAACTCAAATTGAAGATTTTCAACTTTGGTTGGTGGCGTAACCCACCGTATAAGAAAGTTGATTTCAGACACCGTGTAAAATTGTCGTAGGGCTATGAGAATCAATTTCTTCATTAATTTCTTCACACTTACAGGGTTAGTCTTCATTGATTGAAGAAAAACGTTACTTTGTGTGTTGCGCATCTAAGTCATCAAGTCAGCATAAGTGTTAGGATGTGTGTCCATTTCAGAGAACATTCGAAGATTCTAGGATATTTAGCTCACACCGCAACTTGCTAAATCTCTTCTCACCCAAGGGCTTAGTGAAGATATCGGCCAATTGATCTTCTGTGCTGACGTGGTCGATGGAGATGTCACCCTTCAACACATGATCACGAAGAAAATGATGACGAATTTGGATGTGCTTGGTCTTCGAGTGCTAAACTGGGTTATGAGCAATCTTGATGGCACTCTCATTGTCACAGTAGAGAGGCACATTCTTAACGTTGAAGCCATAGTCCTTGAGTGTTTGCTTCATCCATAGTAGTTGAGCCCAGCACAATCCAGCAGCAATGTACTCAGCTTCTGCAGTGGAGAGAGATACGCAATTCTGTTTCTTCGAGGACCAACAGGCCAAAGATCGTCCGAGGAAAAGACATGTACCAGATGTTGACTTGCGGTCCACGCGATCGCCAGCATAGTCAGAGTCTGAATATCCAATGAGATCAAAAGTGGAGCCCTTGGGATACCATAATCCAAGTGTTGGTGTGTGAGCTAAGTATCGAAGAATATGCTTCACAGCCTTATGGTGTGATTCCTTCGGTGTAGCTTGAAATCGGGCACACATGCAAACACTAAGCATAATATCCGGCCTAGATGCACATAGGTACAATAAGGAGCCAATCATGGAGCGGTATACCTTTTGATCGAAGTCTTTACCATTTTCATCAGTACATAGATGGCCATTCATGGGCATTGGAATTTTGACCCATTAGATATCTTGCATGCCGAATTTCCTCAATACGTCCTTGAGGTATTTCTCCTGAGATATGAATATTCCATTGCGCTATTGACGAATTTGAAGACCTAAGAATAATTTCAACTCTCCCATCATAGACATTTGATATTCTTCACTCATCATATAGGCAAATTCATCACTATATCGTTGGTCAGTACAGCCAAAAATGATATCATCAACATATATTTGGCATACAAACAATTCACCATCATAAGACTTAGTGAAAAGAGTTGGGTTGAGTGAACCGGGTTTGAAGCCATTCTTCACGTGAATTCCTTCAAGGCATCATACCACGCCCGAGGGGCTTGCTTGAGGCCATACAGGGCCTTGTTGAGCTTGAAGACTTTGTCGGGATTCTTCGCATCTTCAAAACCTGGGGGTTGAGCAACATATACTTCTTACTCAAGCTTACCATTGAGGAATGCACTTTTCACATCCATTTGTTGTAAGATAATATCATGATGGTTAACATAGGCAAGTAATATGTGAATAGCCTCAAGTCTAACGACAGGTGCAAAAGTTTCATCGAAGTCAATTCCTTCAACCTGTGTGTAGCCTTGAGCTACAAGCCGTGCCTTATTCCTCACCACAAGGCCATTTTCATCTTGCTTGTTGCGGTAGATCCATTTTGTGCCAATAATGTTGTGCTTGCGAGGATCTGGACGTTTGACCAGTTCCCAGATGTTGTTGAGCTCGAACTGATGTAATTCTTCTTGCATAGCTTTAATCCACTCAGGCTCCGGAAATGCTTCGTCTACCTTAGTGGGCTCTATGATAGAGACAAACACAAAGTGCCCACAAAAGTTAGATAAATGTGAAGCTTTTGAGCGTGTGAGAGGAGTGCTTCAATGTCATTGATGATCTTCTCGGTTTGCACTTCATTTGCAATACGAGGATGAGCGGGCTGTCTTCGAGGAATTTGATCCGCATTTTCTTCAGGAGCATTTTCCTCAGCACCATTTTCTTCAGGTGCGCCAGATCGATGTTCATCATGTTCGGGAATGAATTCTTCAGCAGATTCTTTAGTAGGAATGACATCTCAGTGGCTTTGAATTTGATAGAATCCTCAAGTGTTGGTTCATCTATCACAGAAGGTAGGTGCTCTCTTTGCGAGCCATTAGTTTCATCGAACCGCACATCTACAGTTTCAACAACCTTGTGAAGAACGTTGTTGAAGACTCTATAGGTGTGCGAGTCCTTTCCGTAACCAAGCATGAAACTCTCATGTGCTTTCAGTGCAAACTTAGAATTGTGATGAGGATCTCTAATCCAACATTTAGCACCGAAGACTTTGAAGTAACTTACATTGGGTTTCTTGTCAGTGAGGAGTTCATAGGCAGTCTTCTTGAAGAATTTGTGAAGATATACTCTGTTGATGATGTGACAAGCGGTATCAATTGCATCAATCCAGAACCGATGAGGTGTCTTGTATTCATCAAGCATAGTGCGAGCCATTTCAGCGAGGGTTCTGTTCTTGCGCTCCATGACGCCATTCTGTTGAGGAGTATAAGGAGAAGACAATTCATGAGTAATACCAAGTTCATCAAGATAGTCATCAAGACTGGAATTCTTGAACTCAGTTCCATTGTCACTCCTGATGTGCTTGATCTTCACACCAAAGTTGGTTGAAGCCCTCGAGGAAAATTGTTTGAAGACTTCCTGCACTTCATGTTTGTAAGTAACAATGTGTACCCATGTGTAACGAGAATAATCATCAACAATAACAAAGCCATATAGAGATGCATCATTTGTCACAGCAGAATAATGATTAGGACCAAAGAGATCCATGTGAAGCAATTCAAATGGTCGAGTGGTAGTCATGATAGTCTTTGCTGGATGCTTGGCCTTGGTCATCTTCCCAGCTCCACAGGCTCCGCATAAGTGATCCTTGAGGAATTTGACATTCTCTATGCCAATGACATGCTTCTTCTTCACGAGCGTTTGTAGATTCCTCATGCCAGTATGACCAAGTCATCGATGCCATAGCCAGCCTTCTGAAGCTTTTGCAAGTAAGCACACGGCAGGTTGTGGTCCTGTAGAGAAATCAACAATGTACAAGTCTCCTCTCCTAAAGCCTTCGAAGACTTTGGAATTGTTAGCTTCCATGATCACAACACAATGATACTTGCCAAAGACAACAACCATATCAAGATCACAAAGCATTGAGACAGACATGAGGTTGTATCCTAAGGATTCGACAAGCATGACTTTGTCCATGTGTATGTCCTTAGAGATCGCAACCTTACCTAGACCCAATACCTGACTTTTGCCTTTGTCAGCAAAGATGATATGATTTAGATGTGACGGTGATAAGGGAGCATCCATCAAGAGATTCTTGTCACCAGTCATGTGATTTGTACATCCACTATCGAGGACCCACTCATTTGCTTTGGGTTGATCATCCTGCAGATGAATTAGTGCAGCTTACAAACTCATATACTTCATCAGTGAAGAATATGACATCAGCATCATCAGGTCAATTTCATCAAGCAATTTGAACAGATAATCAGTATGAGGACGTGTGAAGTGAAGGTTCATTTCATCATGATTAGCCTGCGTCCTATCAGGCACTGTTCAAGTCTCCAGCAAATTCTTTAGTCGTTTTGAGCACGACTGGAGACCTGACCCTGCATAAGAGATTAGTTCTTTTTCTTCACCACCCACATCTGGAGGGGTGGAAAAGAATTCATCACTCTGCGAGCACCATATGAGAAAGGTGGCATGGACGCCAGTCCACTTTGTTTCACATAAGAAGTGTTAGGGTAAGCATATGAATAAGCAGAGAAATTCTTCAAGGACTTATGAACATAATGATTTGACAAATAATGCACATATTTTCATAGCCCTTAGCTCTACCCTGCGAAACATAAGGGTTAGCACGATGATGATCATATGAGGACTTTGATCCTTCTGAGGAATTTGATCCATGTGAGGAATTTGGTCCACCTGAGGACTTGGATCCATATGAAGAATTTGGTTCATATGAAGAATTTGATCTGGAGTTCCTTTCCTTCACAGGTGGTGTCATGAGGACATTCACCTGAAGAATTTCAAGGCAACTTTTGGGAACCCAGATTTTCTTCATAGGAGAACCATTCCTGCAGTTAGTCCCAACATATCTAGCAAATACTTCACCATTCTGATTTTTGAACAGTTTATAGTTAGAGTCAAATGACTCATCAGAAGAATGAGGAGATTCACATGTAAAGCCAGATAAGTTGGATGGATCAACTAGAGGTCCCTTTGCAGCAACCCATGAGGTTTTGGGGTACTGCTCAGGCTTCCAATATGTTCCATTAGCATTGAGTTTCCTCTCAAAGGCAATACCTTCTTTTCTAGGGTTTCTGTTGAGGATCTGCTTTTTGAGCACATCACAAAGAGTCTGATGCCCTTTGAGGCTTTTGTACATGCCTGTCATGTACAGTTCCTTCAGCCCTGCATCATCAGTAATACTTGCATTGTCCTCAGATGATGAATTAGTGACAGCAGAGACATATGAGGAATTTGTAGCATTGGAAGCATTTGAACATTCAGGTGAAGAATTAGCAGTTTCACGTTCAATGCACTTCGGACATGGAGGAACAAATTCTTCCTGGGTAGCGCTGATTTGTTGAGCAAGTAATGAATCGCGCTCCTTCTGAAGATCTTCATAATCCACTCTTAGCTTTTCAAGATCTTGCTTTCTTTGAAGAAATTCATAAGAAAGCTTCTCGTGATCAGATAAGACAGTGTTATGATGACCTTGAAGATTGTCAAACCTGGATTGAAGTCTCTGAAGATTTTCTGTCAAGGTTGTAGTGCGATCCATTTCTTCACCCAACATATCATCACTTTTGTCTAGCATGTTTTGAACCTTTTCAAAGGCCTTTTGTTGTTTCACAGCAATTTTAGCAAGTTTAGAGTAGCTGGGTTTGAGATTTTCATCAGATTCATCCTCACTTGAGTCAGAGGAGGCGTATTTAGTTACCTTGGCACCCTTTGCCATGAAGCAATAGGTGGGAGCGTAGTCATCATTGCCTTCATCAGCCTTGTTGGTGGAGTCGTTTTCTTCAGGGTTGAAGATAGACTTGCTGACGAATGCAGTAGCGAGAGCTAGGCTTGCCACACCAGACTCTGACTCCTCAGATGCCTCCTCGTCCCCATGTTCCTCAGATTCAGCCTCAGAGTCCATTTCCTTGCCAATGAATGCCTGAGCCTTCTTGGAGCTGCTCTTCTTATGAGATGAAGACCTCGAGGATTTTGATGATGAAGACTTTGAAGATTTCTTCTTCTTCTTTGCGTCATTAGAACTATAATCCTTGTATTTCTTCTTCTTTGATTCCTTATCCCACTGAGGACAATCTTGGATGTAGTGACCAGGTTTCTTGCATTTGTGGCATAGCCTCTTCTTGTAGTCACTGGATGAGGAATCATTGCTCCTTGAGGACTTTCCAAAGCGACCACGTCTTGAGAACTTCTGAAATTTCTTCACGAGCAGTGCAAGTTCCTGGCTTAGTTCTTCAGGGTCACCAAGGCTGCTACCAGAGTCTTCTTCTTCAGACTCAGAGACTGCCTTGGCCTTCAAAGCACGTGATCTGCCATAGCTCGAACCGTAGAGATCTCTCTTCTCAGCAAGCTGGAACTCATGAGTGTTTAGCCTCTCGAGGATATCAGCGGGATCAAGTGACTTGTAGTCAGCACGCTCTTGAATCATCAGTGCCAGAGTGTCAAATGAGGAATCTAGCGATCTCAGCAATTTCTTCACCACCTCATGGTCGGTGATGTCAGTGGCGCCAAGCGCTTGAAGCTCATTTGAGATGTCAGTGAGGCGATCGAAGGTTTGCTGAACATTTTCATTGTCAAGTCTTTTGAAGTGGTTGAAGAGATTGCGAAGAACGTCAACACGAGAGTCACGTTGAGTTGAGACTCCTTCATTTACTTTCGATAGCCTATCCCGGATAAGCTTGGTAGTTTCCAAAGCACTCACTCTTCCATACTATCCTTTGCTCAGATGACCACATATGATTTTCTTTGCTTGAGAATCGAGTTGCTTGAATCTCTTCACATCAGTAGCGTTCAAGAAGGCGTGACTGAGGAAACACCATTTTCCACAACATACCAGAGATCATTGTCAATTGCCTCAAGATGCATTCGCATCTTATTCTTCCAGTAGGGGTAGTCCGTTCCATCGAAGGTAGGACACCCAGTAGAGACTTTGATCATACCTGCGGTCGACATAACTAAAACTCCAGGCGGTTAAACCAAAATCACACAGAACAAGGGAGTACCTTGCTCTGATACCAATTGAAAGTGCGTTATATTGACTAGAGGGGGGTGAATAGGCGATTTTTATGAATTCTTCACTAAGGAATTTGATGGTGAGGAAATTCCTAAATGAAGAACTACTAGCAGCAGAATAAGTACTCAGAAGTAAACATAACAGAACACAAGCATAGTCATCATGATGAAATGAAGACAAGCACATAGTACAGAAAGCGTAAACACAGGATAACACAAGAAAGAAGACGGACAGACTGAAGAAATTGAACTGAGGAAATTGAGAAAGTCTTCAGTCAAAGTCTTCAAACAGATATGAACAGGCATACAACAACAGACATGAGGAAATGAAAGAGTTGAGGAAATAGAACCAGTAGGCTTGGTGAAGACAATGATTTGGTAGACCAGTTCCAACTGTTGTCTCAGTTGTACATCTGGTTCGAGCGGCTGAGTATTTAAACTCGAGGACACCCAGTCCCGGACACATAGTCCTCACCATATTCTCCTTGAGCTAAGGTCACACAGACCTCGCCCAATCACTCGTGGTAAGTCTTCAGGTGACTTCTGAACCTTCACAAACTCAGTCACTCGGCGATCCACAATTCCTCTTGGATGCTCTAGACCTTGACGCCTAACCGCCTGGAAGAAGCACAGTCTTCAAAGGAAACAAGCGTCGGATCCACGCAGGATCAATCTCTTCAGTGATGCTCAATCACTTTGGGTTTGTAGGTGTTGGGTTTTGGGTTTTCCTCACTTGATGATTTTCGCTCAAAGTCCTCGGAGGATGGGATGCTCTCAAATGACAAGTGTCAGTTTCTCTCAGAGAAGCCAACCAGCTAGTGGTTGTAGGGGGCGGCTATTTATAGCCTAGGGAGCAGCCTGACATGATAAGACATAAATGCCCTTGTCTGATATGTTCGTTAGATGGGTAGATATTTTGGAACAGCTGGCGCATAGCACAGCAACGGTCAGAATATATTCTTCACTATAGGCAAATTGTTTGTGTGCCAAATATATGTTGATGATATCATTTTTGGTTATACTGACCAACGATATAGTGAAGAATTTGCCTATATGATGAGTGAAGAATATAAACTTTGAGAGTCAAATATTCCGACCGTTGCTGTGCTATGCGCCAGCTGTCCCAAAATATCTACCCACCTAACGGTCATATCAGACAAGGGCATTTATGTCTTATCATGTCGGGCTGCTCCCTAGGCTATAAATAGCCGCCCCCTTCAACCACTAGCTGGTTGGCTGCTCCGAGAGAAACTAACACTTGTCAATTGAGAGCATCCTATCCTCCGAGGACTTTGAGCGAAAATCATCAAGTGAGGAAAACCCAAACCCAACACCTACAAACCCAAAGTGATTGAGCATCACTGAAGAGATTGATCCTGCGTGGATCCGACGCTTGTTTCCTTTGAAGACTGTGCTTCTTCCAGACGGTTAGGTGTCAAGGTCTAGAGCATCCAAGAGAAATTGTGGATCGCCGAGTGACCAAGTTTACGAAGGTTCGGAAGTCACCTGAAGACTTACCACGAGTGATTGGGCGAGGTTTGTGTGACCTTAGCTCAAGGAGAATACGGTGAGGACTGTGTGTCCGGGACTGGGTGTCCTCGAGTTTAAATACTCAGCCGCTCCAACCAGATGTACAACTGAGACAGCAGTTGGAACTGCTCTACCAAATCATTGTCTTCACCAAGCTTACTGGTTTTATTTCCTCAACTCTCTCATTTCCTCATGTCTGTTGCTGTGTGATTGTTCATATCTGTTTGAAGACTTTGACTGAAGACTTTCTCAATTTCCACAGTTCAATTTCTTTAGTCTGTCCGTCTTCTTTATTGTGTTATCATGTGTTTACGCTTTCTGTACTCTGTGCTTGTCTTCATTTCATTATGATGACTATGCTTGTGTTCTGTTATGTCTACATTTGAGTACTTATTCAGCTGCTAGTAGTTCTTCATTTAGGAATTTCCTCACTAGCAAATTCCTCAGTGAAGAATTCATAAAAATAGCCTATTCACCCCCCCCCCCTCTCTAGTTGATATAACGCACTTTCAAAGTAAGCATGAACTGTGCGACCTGAGAAGTCACCTTGACAAGTCAGGAATGGCGATCCACAAAATTCTATGCCCGTAGAAGCATACCCAAGAGAGAATTGGTCTTCACCGCTGTAGCTGAAGAATTGGATTTAATTCCTGTGGTCAGTGAGTTCCCCGATGTATTCCCTGAAGAATTACCAGGAATGCCGCCAGACCGAGGGCTCGAGTTTGCATTTGACCTTGTGCCCGGGACAACACCATTATACAAGAAGTATTATCAGATACCTTCATCCGAACTCGTGGAATTAAAGAAACAGCTTGATGAGATGCTTCAGAAAGGATATATCCGCCCGAGCTCTTCACCATGGGGATCACCCGCAATATTTGTGGACAACAAAGACGGCAGTCTCAGAATGTGTGTGGACTACCGTCGATTGAATGATGTCACCATCAAGAACAAATACCCGCTGCCAAGGATTGATGATTTGTTCGATCAACTCAGTGGGGAAAAAGTATTTTCAAAAGATTGATTTAAGGACCGGATACCATCAGCTCAAGATCAAAAAGGAAGATATTCCTAAGACCGCGTTCACTACCCGATACGGTCTTTATGAATATACAGTGATGTCTTTCAGTCTCACAAATGCCCCTGCCTTTTTCATGAATATGATGAATAAGGTATTCATGGATTTCTTGGATAAGTTGGTGGTGGTCTTCATCAATGACATTCTCATATACTCAAAAAGTGAAGAAGAACACAAGGAACATCTCAAAGCAGTCTTGTAGAGACTCCGTGACCATCAGCTGTATGCAAAATTCAGCAAGCGTGAGTTTTGGCTCAAGCAAGTCGGATTTTTGGGCCATGTTTTGTCAGCAGAAGGCAAAGCTATGGATCCAGCAAAGTGAAATACGTGCTTGATTGGGCAGCACCCACGACTGTATCTGAAATCCAAAGTTTTCTTGGATTAGCCGAATACTACCACCGTTTTATCGAAGGTTTTTCCAAGATTGCCAAGCCAATGACAGAGCTCCTCAAGAAAGATAAGAAGTTTGAATGGAGTGAGGACTGTGAGAAAAGCTTTAACAAGCTAAAGACCAGATTAACATCAGCACCAGTATTGACGCTCCCAGACATCTACTGCAACTTTGATGTGTACTGTGACGCATCCAGGAAAGGTATTGGATGCGTACTCATGCAAGATAGCAAGGTTGTAGCCTACGCATCTCGCCAGCTACGACCTCATGAAGGGAATTATCCTACGCATGATTTGAAATTGGCTGTAGTTGTGCACGCTCTAAAAATTTGGAGACATTACCTCATTGGAAAAAGGTGCCAAATATTTACCGACCACAAGAGTCTCAAATATATATTCACACAGCCAGATTTAAATCTTCGACATCGAAGATGGCTTGAGTTGGTAAAGGACTATGATCTGGGAATAAATTACCATCCGGGTTAGGCCAACGTGGTTGCTGATGCCCTCAGTCGCAAGCCTGCCAGTTTAAATGCCATGATGGAGTCCTTGCCTTCCGAACTCCAACAAGAGATCGCTCAGCTTAACTTGGTGATTGTAGAAGCCGGCTTTGCGAATATATTGGAAGTAACTCCTACCCTCGAGGATGAGATCCGCATGGCCCAGGCAGATGACTCAATTCTACAAGGCCATATCAAACATATGCAAGAAGGCAAGACCCATGATTTCTCTAAGCATCCCCAAGGTACACTAAGGTTTCGAGGACGGATATGTGTACCTGAGCAAGCAGACTTGAGAAAGAAAATTTTGGCAGAAGAACACGAATCCTCGTATTCATTTCACCCTAGAGATACCAAAATGTACGAAGACCTTCGGCAGATATTTTGGTGGGATGGAATGAAAAAGGACATCGCATACTTTGTGGCTTGTGACGTATGCAACAAATTGAAGGCGGAACACCAGAAACCCGTCGGACTTCTCCAACCCCTACCCGTCCCGCAACGGAAATGGGATGACGTCTGCATGGATTTTGTCACCAGTCTACCCAGGACTCACCAAGGCAACGATGCAATATGGGTCGTGGTGGACACACTGACTAAGGTGGCCCATTTTATTCCCATCCGCACCACATATCGAGCCAATCAACTTGCACAGTTATATGTGTCCCAGATTGTCAGTCTGCATGGAGTGCCAAGAACAATCACTTCAGACCGAGGTTCACTCTTTACCTCCGCATTCTGGTCACGCCTCCATCAAGCCTTGGGGACCGCCCTCAAATACAGCACAACCTATCACCCGCAGACAGACGGTCAGACTGAGCGAGTAAATCAAATACTTGAAGATATGCTTCGAGCATGTGCGTTAGCCCACGGACCTAAGTGGGAAGATTGTCTGCCATATGCGGAATTCTCATACAACAACAATTTCCAGACCAGTCTGAAAATGTCCCCATATGAAGCTTTGTACGGCCGTAAGTGCCGCACTCTGTTAAACTGGTCCCAAACCAGAGATAGCCGCATTTTCGGAACTGACTTAATACTGGAGGCTAAAAAGCAAGTCAAGGAGATCCGAGATAGACTGCAGTTGGCTAAGTCACAACAGAAGAGCTATTATGATGCCAAACACTGACAAGTCAGTTTTGAACCCGGAGAACATGTGTATCTCCGAGTCACACCAATGAAGGGAATCAAGAGATTTTAGACCCGAGGAAAGTTGGCACCAAGATATATTGGTCCGTTCCTAGTTATGACCTGAGTTGGCACAGTTGCTTATCAGTTGGAATTGCCACCGGAATTGTCAGAAGTACACAATGTGTTCCATGTCTCGCAGTTGAGAAGGTGTATTTCACCACCTGAGAAAAGGACTGATATGTCAGAAATAGAGCTTGCCAAGGATTTAACCTATGAGGAGAGACCGTTCATAATATTGGATGAGACAGAAAGAGTCACTCGCAGTAGGGTGTTCAAGTTTTATAAGGTCCAGTGGGAGCGTCACACCGAGGAAGAAGCAACCTGGGAAAGAGAGGAATTTTTAAGGACAACCTAACCAAAATTGTTTTCCCGAGCAACCGAATCTCGAGGAAGAGATTCATCCTAAGTGGGGGAGGTTTGTGACAGCCTGGTTTTGCCTTCTCTCTTTTTTCGGACTTCATATGCTTTTGCTTTGAATTTGGAGTTTTTGAATCAATTCAAATGGACTTATACACTTGGGCATGTCCTTGATTTTCACCCAAGTAGCTCATCCACCTCTAGCTCACCCTTCTTTCTCTGAAAAATCCCAAAAATGGCCCAAGGAATATTTTTCATAAAAGAAAAACATTCATTTTCTTCTCTGAAAACCACTTTAGAAACTTGTGCTCCAAAGCAACCCTCATTTTTATTGCTCCAAAAATCTTGAGAAAATTCCCAAATATTCTTTAAACCCTAGGGCACCTTCCTGAGCAAACATATTGCATAACTTTTTGGAATATTTTTGCTACAGAAAATCATTTCTGTTCTGGACAGAATAGGCACTTTGCACAGCAACTATATTTTTCCTTGATCCTATGAGGCTGAATTTTCTTGAGCTTCATTACCTTCCTAAGAGACTAAACCCCAAAGCTCACCCCTAAAATCTTACTGGATCACTCACAGTTAACCTCACAAGTTACTATTCAGAAACATACCATGAAGTAACCACGCACACACCGCTCCTGGGTTCAACTCAAAGTGTTGGAACCACTCAAACCACCAAGGACTACACGCCAGACATGAAGTTTATGCATAGCACGGCCTGATGTCATAGTTCATGCGGTGACCGTGTTCGTCCATGCGTGTTGGCATGCCGGCGACGCGCTCTGCGTCGCGCCCGAGCCTCTGTTGAGCTCGTGCTCGCTTCCCCAACCATCGCACCTTGCCAAACCGCGCCACAATCATTGTCCTGACTCCCTTAACTCGCCTCTGCCGCTCGCCGATGTCGGAGCTTGCCGCAACGGACATGGGCACAATGCGGCCAAGCGTACAGTGCGCCCGTGCCACTGTGCTCGTCGCCACTCGCGCTCTTGTGCTCGTCTCCGCCCTCCCATAGTGGCCGCGTGAGTTGAGTCCCCTTCTCCCCCTCTCGCTGACGATGTTCGTCGTCGGGCGCCATGTCTAGAAGCCCTCCAGCGGAGCCCGATCCCCCCTCCTTGCTCGCCTATAAATACAACCCCCTCTTGCCTCCTCGAGCATCACCGCACACCCACCCAACCTCCACAAAGATGTAGCTAAGCCGCAGCCCGGCCGGGCAGGCCTCTGGCCGCTGTCCCAACCCAAGCTTGCCGGCGACCTCCCCATAGCTTCTCCACCTCGCTCCGGTGCCTCTCGAGCTCCACCCACTACTCAGGCGACTTGTTGGTGGTGCACTAGTGTTGTCCGACCACGTTGGAGCCCCTGGTGCAGCCCCACGTCACCGTCGTCCCCAACTCCGGCAAACCCGGTGTTCTGCACCCGCTGGAGAGGCTAGTTTCGCCCACGTCCGACCACCCCTGGCCAAACCACAGGTACGGGAAGGTGGGCCTCGACCCCCTCACTCTTCCTATCCCTCTGGTTCCGGCCGTCGGGCACTCCTCGCCGGAGAAGCGTCGCCCGCCTCTGTTTCTCTCTCTCCCTCCGACCTGACGCATGGGGCCCGTGGTTAGCCTCATAGCTCACATCCGAAGCGGTACGAGTGGTGGCGTATTCCAGGAATACGCCATCGACGTCACCCCCTGGTTTTCTTTGTATTCAAATTAATTCAAATTTTGACCAAAAACTTTGACCTGTAGTAACTTTTTAACCATAAGTCCAAATGATTTGATTCTTTTTGCATTGTGTTCTTATTGAAAAGATCTAGCAACACACCAAAAATGAGAATTTTCTCTGTTGTCTAGATTTTCTGGTAATTTTCAGAAGTGTTCTTGATGTTTTCTTTTTGTCATTTTAATTGTTTTCAGAAGGAGAAGCTTGTCTTGAAGAGACCCAGGAGGAGTGTGAAGCTCCTCTGAACTAAGGCAAGCCACACCAACATTTTCATGGTGTCATTGCAATATTCATGATTTTCCAACTTGAAAATGAGTTATTTCTTGCATATAATTATTTAATGAATAATGCTTGTGTTAGTTATTTTGTCATGGGTAAAATGTTTAGTTTACATAAGTTAGTACCTAGACTAGTGTGAGCAAGCATGAGTAGTTTGACTATGTGGTTTTTGCTATGACTACGATATGACTAGCATAGGTATTATTTTCTTATGTGAATGCTTGTTTTCATCTGGTAAATGATAAAAACTAAAAATGATGGGTGCTAATAACCACTGAGAAAGAATCAGTAAAGTTTAGTGATGATTTGTGCAAGTAGAATTTTTGATGATGTTGATCTGTTTATTCTAAGTGATATGTGATGCATGTCGTACGGTTGCATGATCATGGCATATGGTGACTCGAGCATTTTTATTTCAAGTTAAACCTGATGTTAATTGAACTTGAACATAAAGTTGATCGGGTCATGGTGCCACTGAATCGAGTTTTTCCCAATGCAACCACATTTGCCTTTATGGGAAGGCCCTTAGTTGGTCCGTTGCCATGCCTTTGGTCGGTGCCTCCAACGAGGGAAGGTTATGGGCATGCGGTACCCTGGCCCAGTAAGCAGACATAACCTTGTGTGCCCGTTGTTGATGTTGTTATGGTACCTTGTCCCCGTTTGGGACCGTTTGAGTTTGGCCACGATAGCGGCCATTGATGCCTTTGGTAGGCACGGGCCACCCATGACTTAGCCCAGTGGGGAGTTAGTCGGAGTGGCCGAGAGAGTGTCATGGCAATGGTGGACTTTCGTCGGAATGTCATTGGTCCACCCGAATGGGAGTGCGATGACATGGGTTCTGTGGTGTGGGTACAGTGCGCTACCTCTGCAGAGTGTATTTAATCTATCGATAGCCACGTCCACGGTTACGGACACAACTCGTAAGTAAGTCACACCATGGATCAACGTTAATAAATAATCTTGCACACTAAGTTATTTGTTTGGCATTAGTTATGTGCTGATGAGATCAGTGAGGCTGATGTTATGGAAACTGAAGTGTTGGTTTTGATTGTGATCCGGGAGTGATCACGTTTGGTTACGAGGTAACCCATTGGTAAGAGAGTCTGAGGGAATCGGTGCACAAGTTTGGTTGCATGGCATGAGTAGTATGTTTTCACCTGCATTTAACTTGATTAAATGTCATGATATTGTTTGCCATTATGTTTATGCTTGTTGTGAGCTTGCAAGTACATTTAATGTACTGACCTGGCGTGTTATGCCAGCTTTCAGGAAAGTCTAACCGGATCGGAGTGCTGCCGTGTCTAGATCGTGTCCACATTGGTGTCCCTGTGCTATGAAGTCCCGCTTCGTCGTTGTTCCGCTGCCGCATAGTTGTCGTGATCGAGGCCCCTTTATGTTCACTAAATAATGTACATATTATTTAGTTGCACCGGGTGTGCCGCTTGGCCTCTCTACTTGATGTAATGTCGCACTATGTTTTCCGCTAGCATCAATAAAGTGGTTGTTTTCGATACCAAGATGTTGTGTGTTGCTAGAAGACTTGATCTCTGGGCTGGCAATGCAAGGTAAACCGGTTGCTCTGAGCCGGGGTGCCACATTGCGAATCTCTTTTGTAGGGAAATCTTGTGTCTACATGGAGTGCCAAAGACGATTGTCTCGGACCACGACGTCAAGTTTCTAAGCTACTTTTGGAAGACTCTATGGGCCAAGCTCGGAATCAAGTTGGCATACCATTCTCAAACCAACGGCCAAACGGATGTCATGAACTGAACGCTCTCCACTCTACTACGCGTGTTGATTAAGAAGAACATCAAGGAGTGGGAGAAGTGTCTACCCAGCACCGAGAATGCCTACAATCGAGCATGACACTCTACTACCGACAAGTCTCCCGTCGAGGTCATCTACGGTTTCAACCCGCTGTCCCCATTTGACATTCTCCCTCTACCACTACAAGAGCGCACCAACATGGACGCGAGTGCACGAGCGAGCTACCTCAAGAAGTTGCATGAAGATACAAGGCACACCATCGAGCGCCAAGTATAACGACTCGCGACCAAGCTCAACATCAACAAGCAACCCACGATATTCGACGTTGGAGATCTCGTGTGGCTACACCTTCGCAAGGACCGCTTCCCCAACAAACGCAATTCCAAGCTTCTAGCTCGATCCGACGAACCCTTCAAGGTGCTAGCATGCTACAACAATAATGCATACAAGATCGATCTCCCACGTGACAAGTACAACATGAGCGACGTCTTCAACATCAAGGATCTCTCTCCCTACCATGGTGATGAGGCTTTTGATCCGAGGTCAGATCTTTCTGAAGGGGGTGAGATGATGCGAAGCATCCCACGGCCATCCCCATGGACAGTACCTCAACTACCCAAGCTCCAAGTGGACCCATGACAAGAGCTCAGCACGTGCTATTCAATCTGAGGTGACATCTCTCCTAATTGAGCTTCCCTTACATTCGAATGAGACATGGCTGCTGCCTAAGTCAGAAACACTATGTGTAATCAGGTACAATGCACAAGCCACGGAGTTGAGAGCTGAGGAAGAAGGAAGAAGCGCCAACTCTCTGTTTGGCCCAGAACCTCCGGCTAGAGCCCGGAACCTCCGGCCCCCGGAACCTCCGGCCGCCCGGGAACTTCCGGCCTCCGACGACCCAGACGAGCCCGGGCGTGCAAACTCTCTGATTAGCCTGGAACCTGGCCTGGACCTTCCGGCCCCCGGAACCTCTGTCCCGCCTGGACCTTCTGTCCCCCGGACGCCAGCCCAGCTCCCACTGTGCCAACTCTCTGGTTAGGCCGGATCCTCCTCGGACCTTGGCCCGGAACCTCCGGCGCCTGGAACTTCCGGCCCTGCCTGCGCGTAGTGACTCGGGTCGTGGCCCATGTACCCTCTCACCCACTAGACTATAAATACTCTTCTCCTACCTACGTTTTAGGGTTAGCAAACTAGTAGCTCATTTGAGATAGAGCTTTTCTCTCCACTTGATACCTTCTCCGTCGGAGTTCACAACCTCTACGGAGAAGATCCCCCAAGTGAATTCAAGACCCCTCACGGGAAGACCCCTCAAGACCTCCTCACGGAAAAGAACTTGCTACTTGTATCGTGCTTTGTTGATCATGGATCATGTATCTCTTTGTGTTTCGAGGATCTAGCACATGTGTAATCAAATCTTGTTGGTTTGAGTGAATCCTCTTGTGTTTCCCCTCGTGTTCTTCGTGTTCTTTGCGAGATCTGCTCCAATCATGAAAGATCGGGCATCTAGGGTTCTACTTCTACCCTACGTCATCAGGCAAATACAAAAGGGTGCACGAAACCGGCGAAAGAGGCAATGACATAGGTACCCCAGAGATCTGGCCCTTCCAAAGGAAAATGTCGGATTTCGGGTTCCGGCAGACCCTTGAGGTTCGAACACTGGGGTGCGCGCAGAGATTCAACCCTCTACCGGCTCGCTCCTCGCCGAATCGCTAGGATCTAAACTACCAAATTGAACAGCACAAGAGACACAAGATTTATACTGGTTCAGGCCACCATTGTGGTGTAATACCCTACTCCAGTGTGTGTTGGGGAACGTAGCAGAAATTCAAAATTTTCCTACGTGTCACCAAGATCTATCTATGGAGAGACTAGCAACAAGGGGAAGGAGAGTGCACCTACATACCCTTGTAGATCGCTAAGCGGAAGCGTTCAAGTGAACGGGGTTGATGGAGTCGTACTCGTCGTGATTCAAATCACCGATGATCAAGTGCCGAACGCACGACACCTTCGCGTTCAACACACATACAGCCCGGTGATGTCTCCCAAGCCTTGATCCAGCAAGGAGAGAGGGAGAGGTTGAGGAAGACTCCATCCAGCAGCAGCACAACGGCGTGGTGGTGGTGGAGGAGCGCGGCAATCCTGCAGGGCTTCGCCAAGCAGCGCGGGAGAGGAGGAGTACTTGTGAGAGGGGGAGGGCTGCACCAGAACTTCGTCTAAAGCTCCCATGGGCCTCCCCGCTATATATAGGGGTGGAGGGGCTGGTTCCTTGCCCTCCAAGTCCATTGGGGCGTTGGCCAAGGTGGGAGGAAAGAAATCACATCATTTCCTTCCCCACCGATTGTTATCCCCCCTTTTTAGGGATCTTGATCTTATCCCTTCGGGATATGATCTTATTCCTTCTAAGGGGGGATCTTGTTGCGCCTTGACCAGGGGTGTGGGGCCTTGCCCCCACTACCCACATTCATGTGGGTCCCCCCATGCAGGTGGGCCCCACTCCGGAACCTTCTAGAACCTTCCCGGTACAATACCGAAAAAAACCTGAACATTTTCCAGTGGCCAAAATAGGACTTCCCATATATAAATCTTTACCTCCAGACCATTCCGGAACTTCTCGTGACGTCCGGGATCTCATCTGGGACTCCGAACAACATTCGGTAACCACATACAAACTTCCTTTATAACCCTAGCGTCATCGAACCTTAAGTGTGTAGACCCTACGGGTTCGGGAGACATGTAGACATGACCGAGACGTTCTCCGGTCAATAACCAACAGCGGGATCTGGATACCCATGTTGGCTCCCACATGTTCCACGATGATCTCATCGGATGAACCACGATGTCAAGGACTCAGTCGATCCCGTATACAATTCCCTTTGTCTAGCGGTATGTTACTTGCCCGAGATTCGATCGTCGGTATCCAATACCTTGTTCAATCTCGTTACCGGCAAGTCACTTTACTCGTTCCGTAACACATCATCCCGTGATCAACTCCTTGGTCACATTGCGCATATGATGATGTCCTACCGAGTGGGCCCAGAGATACCTCTCCGTTTACACGGAGTGACAAATCCCAGTCTCGATCCGCATAAAACAATAGATACTTTCGGAGATACCTGTAGTGCACCTTTATAGTAACCCAGTTACGTTGTGACGTTTGATACACCCAAAGCACTCCTACGGTATCCAGGAGTTACACGCTCTCATGGTCGAAGGAAGAGATACTTGACATTGGCAAAGCTCTAGCAAATGAACTACACGATCTTTTGTGCTAGTCTTAGGATTGGGTCTTGTCCATCA
This sequence comes from Triticum aestivum, assembly GCF_018294505.1. Classification (NCBI taxonomy): domain Eukaryota; kingdom Viridiplantae; phylum Streptophyta; class Magnoliopsida; order Poales; family Poaceae; genus Triticum; species Triticum aestivum. Next base: position 223,068,617 of record NC_057807.1, on the reverse strand, counting down.
CATCATTCTCCTAATGATGTGATCCCGTTATCAACGACATCCAATGTCCATAGCCAGGAAACCATGACTATCTGTTGATCACAATGAGCTAGTCAACTAGAGGCTCACTAGGGACATATTGTGGTCTATGTATTCACACGTGTATTACGATTTCCGGATAATACAGTTATAGCATGAATAAAAGACAATTATCATGAACAAGGAAATATAATAATAATACTTTTATTATTGCCTCTAGGGCATATTTCCAACAAACACTTCTTGAAATTTTGTAAGGGATCATCTTATTTACTACCGTCGTCCTAAGTAAACAAGATGCATAATCATAATAAACATCACATGCAATCAAATAGTGACATGATATGGCCAATATCATTTTGCTCCTTTTGATCTTCATCTTCGGGGCTCCATGATCATCATCGTCACCGGCATGACACCATGATCTCCATCATCATGATCTCCATCATCGTGTCTTCATGAAGTTGTCACGCCAACGACTACTTCTACTTCTATGGCTAACGCGTTTAGCAATAAAGTAAAGTAAGTTACATGGCGTTCTTCAATGACACGCAGGTCATACAATAAATTAAGACAACTCCTATGGCTCCTGCCGGTTGTCATACTCATCGACATGCAAGTCGTGAATCCTATTACAAGAACATGATCAATCTCATACATCACATATATCATTCATCACATCCTTTTGGCCATATCACATCACATAGCATACCCTGCAAAAACAAGTTAGACGTCCTCTAATTGTTGTTTGCATGTTTTATGTGGCTGCTATGGGTTTCTAGCAAGAACGTTTCTTACCTACGCAAAACCACAACGTGATATGCCAATTGCTATTTACCCTTCATAAGGACCCTTTTCATCGAATCCGTTCCGACTAAAGTGGGAGAGACTGGCACCCGCTAGCCACCTTATGCACCAAGTGCATGTCAATCGGTGGAACCTGTCTCACGTAAGAGTACGTGTAAGGTCGGTCCAGGCCGCTTCATCCCACAATACCGTCGAAACAAGATTGGACTAGTAACGGTAAGCATATTGAACAACATCAACGCCCACAACTACTTTGTGTTCTACTCGTGCAAAGAATCTACGCAATAGACCTAGCTCATGATGCCACTGTTGGGGAACGTAGCAGAAATTCAAAATTTTCCTACGTGTCACCAAGATCTATCTATGGAGAAACCAGCAACGAGGGGAAGGAGAGTGCATCTACATACCCTTGTAGATCGCTAAGCGGAAGCGTTCAAGAGAACGGGGTTGAAGGAGTCGTACTCGTCGTGATCCAAATCACCGGAGATCCTAGTGCCGAACGGACGGCACCTCCGCGTTCAACACACGTACAGTCCGGTGACGTCTCCCACGCCTTGATCAAGCAAGGAGAGAGGGAGAGGTTGGGGAAGACTCCGTCCAGCAGCAGCACGACGGCGTGGTGGTGGTGGAGGAGCGTGGCAATCCTGCAGGGCTTCGCCAAGCACCACGGGAGAGGAGAACTTGTGAGAGGGGGAGGGCTGCGCCAGAACTTCGTGTATAGCTCCCATGCGCCTCCCCACTATATATAGGGGTGGAGGGGCTGGTTTCTTGCCCTCCAAGTCCATTGGGGCGTTGGCCAAGGTGGGAGGAAAGAAATCTCATTATTTCCTTCCCCACCGATTGTTATCCCCCCTTTTTAGGGATCTTGATCTTATCCCTTCGGGATATGATCTTATTCCTTCTAAGGGGGGATCTTGGTGCGCCTTGACCAGGGGTGTGGGGCCTTTCCCCCACTACCCACGTCCATGTGGGTCCCCCCATGCAGGTGGGCCCCACTCCGGAACCTTCTAGAACCTTCCCGGTACAATACCGAAAAATCCCGAACATTTTCCGGTGGCCAAAATAGGACTTCCCATATATAAATCTTTACCTCCGGACCATTCCGGAACTCCTCGTGACGTCCGGGATCTCATCCGGGACTCCGAACAACATCCGGTAACCACATACAAACTTCCTTTATAACCCTAGCGTCATCGAACCTTAAGTGTGTAGACCCTACGGGTTCGGGAGACATGTAGACATGACCGAGACGTTCTCCGGTCAATAACCAACAGCGGGATCTGGATACCCATGATGGCTCCCACATGTTCCACGATGATCTCATCGGATGAACCACGATGTCAAGGACTTAATCAATCCCGTATTCAATTCCCTTTGTCTATCGGTATGTTACTTGCCCGAGATTCGATCGTCGGTATCCAATCCCTTGTTCAATCTCGTTACCGGCAAGTCACTTTACTCGTTCCGTAACACATCATCCCGTGATCAACTCCTTGGTCACATTGCGCATATGATGATGTCCTACCGAGTGGGCCCAGAGATACCTCTCCGTTTACACGGAGTGACAAATCCCAGTCTCGATCCGCATAAAACAATAGATACTTTCGGAGATACCTGTAGTGCACCTTTATAGTCACCCAGTTACGTTGTGACGTTTGATACACCCAAAGCACTCCTACGGTATCCAGGAGTTACACGCTCTCATGGTCAAAGGAAGAGATACTTGACATTGGCAAAGCTCTAGCAAACGAACTACACGATCTTTGTGCTATGCTTAGGATTGGGTCTTGTCCATCACATCATTCTCCTAATGATGTGATCCCGTTATCAACGACATCCAATGTCCATAGCCAGGAAACCATGACTATCTGTTAATCACAACGGGCTGGTCAACTAAAGGCTCACTAGGGACATATTGTGATCTATGTATTCACAAGTGTATTACGATTTCCGGATAATACAGTTATAGCATGAATAAAAGACTATTATCATGAACAAAGAAATATAATAATAACTTATTTATTATTGCCTCTAGGGCATATTTCCAACAGTCTCCCACTTGCACTAGAGTCAATAATCTAGTTCACATCACCATGTGATTAACACTGACAGGTCACATCACCATGTGACCAACATCCAAAGAGTTTTGGGTTTGATCATGTTGCTTGTGAGAGAGGTTTTAGTCAACGGGTCTGAACCTTTCAGATCCGTGTGTGCTTTACAAATCTCTATGTCATCTCCTAGATGCAGCTACCACGCTCTATTTGGAGCTATTCCAAATAACTGTTCCACTTGGAGCTATTCTAAATTGTTGCCCCATAATACGTATCCGGTACTCTACTTGGAGCTATCCGGATAGGTGTTAAGCTTGCATCGACGTAACCTTTACGACGAACTCTTTTACCACCTCCATAATCGAGAAAATTCCTTAGTCCACTAGTTACTAAGGATAACTTTGACCGCTGTCCTGTGATCCATTCTTGGATCACTCTTGTACCCCTTGACTGACTCATGGCAAGGCACACTACAGGTGTGGTACACAGCATAGCATATTGTAGAGAGCCTATGATAAAAGCATAGGGGACGACCTTCGTCCTTTCTCTCTATTCTGCCGTGGTCGAGATTTTAAGTCTTAACTTCATACCTTACATCTCAGGCAAGAATTCCTTCTTTGACTGATCCATCTTGAACACCTTCAAGATCATGTCAAGGTACGTGCTCATTTGAAAGTACTATTAAGCATTTTGATCTATCTTATAGATCTTGATGCTTATTGTTCAAGTAGCCTAATCCAGGTTTTCATTGAAAAACAGTTTTCAAATAACCCTATATGCTTTCTAGAAATTCTACATCATTTCTGATCATCAATATGTCAACAACATATACTCATCAGAAATTCTATAGTGCTCCCACTCACTTCATTGGAAATACAAGTTTCTCATAAACTTTGTATAAACCCAAAATCTTTGATCATCTTATCAAAGCGCACATTCCAACTCCGAGATGCTTACTCCAGTCCATGGAAGGATCGCTGGAGCTAGCATACCTTTTAGCATCCTTAGGATCGACAAAAACTTTCTGATTTGTATCACATACAACCTTTCCATACGAAGACTGGTAAGGAAACTCGTTTTGTCATCCATCTGCCAGATTTCATAAATGCAGCTAATGCTAACATGAATCCGACAGACTTAAGCATCGCTACGGATGAGAAAATCTCATCGCAGTCAACTCCTTGAACTTGTGAAAAACTCTTCGCCACAAGTCGAGCTTCATAGATGGTGACATTACCATCCACGTCCATCTTCTTCTTAAAGATCCATTTATCTCAATGGCTTGCCGATCTTTGGGCAAGTCCACCAAAGTCCATGCTTTGTTCTGATACATGGATCCTATCTCGGATTTCATGGCTTCTAACCATTTGTCGGAATTTGGGCCCACCATCACTTCTCCATAGCTCATAGGTTCATTGTTGTCTAGCAACATGACCTTCAAGACAGGATTACTGTACCACTCTGAAGTAGTACGTATCCTTGTCACCCTACGAGGTACGGCAGTGACTTGATCCGAAACTTCATGATCACTATCATAAGCTTCTACTTCAATTGGTGTAGGTGCCACGGGAACAACTTCCTGTGCCCTGATACACACTGGTTGAAGTGATGGTTCAATAACCATATCAAGTCTCCACCATCCTCCCACTCAACTTTTCGAGACAAACCTTTTCTCGAGAAAGGACCTGATTCAAGAAACAGTCCATATTGCTTTCGGGTCTGAATTAGGAGGTATACCCAACTGTTTTGGGTGTCCTATGAAGATGCATTTTATCCGCTTTGGGTTCGAGCTTATCAATCCTGAAAAAAAATTCACATAAGCATCGCAGCCCCAAACCTTTAAGAAACGACAACTTAGGTTTCTCTAAACCATAATTCATACAGTGTCATCTCAACGGAATTACGTGGTGCCCTATTTAAAGTGAATGTGGTTGTCTCTAATGCCTAACCCATGAACGATAGTGGTAACTCGATAAGAGACATCATGGTATGCACCATATCCAATAGGGTGCAGTTATGATGTTCGGACACACCATCACACTATGGTGTTCCAGGCGGTATTAATTGCGAAACAATTTCCACAATGTCTTAATTGTGTGCCAAAACTTGTAACTCAGATATTCATCTCTATGATCATATCATAGACATTTTATCCTCCTGTCACAATGATCTTCTACTTCACTCTGAAATTACTTGAACCATTCAATAATTCAGACTTGTGTTTCATCAAGTAAATATTCTCAACAACTACTCGAATCATCTGTGAAGTAAGAACATAACGATATCCACTACATGCCTCAGCACTTATTGGATTGCACACATCAAAATGTGTTACTTCCAACAAGTTTCTATCTTGTTCCATTTTACTAAAACCGAGGATTTCAGTCATCTTGCCCATGTGGTATGATTTGCATGTCTCAAGTGATTCAAGATCAAGTGAGTTCAAACGGTCCATTTGCATGGAGTTTCTTCATGCATATACACCAATAGACATGGTTCGCATGTCTCAAACTTTTCAAAACCGAGTGAGCCCAAAGATCCATCAACATGGAGCTTCTTCATGCGTTTTATACCGATATGACTTACGTGGCAGTGCCACAAGTAGGTGGTACTATCATTACTATCTTTTGGCATGAACATGTGTATCACTACGATCGAGATTCAATAAACCATTCATTTTAGGTGCAAGACCATTCAAGGTATTATTCAAATAAACAGAGTAACCATTATTCTCCTTAAATGAATAACTGTATTGCGATAGACATAATCCAATCATGTCTATGCTCAACGCAAACACCAATCTCGATGGTAGAGGGAGCGTGCGATGCTTGATCATATCAACATTGGAAACACTTCCAACACATATCGTCAGCTCACCTTTAGCTAATCTCCGTTTATTCCGTAGCCTTTATTTCGAGTTACTAACACTTAGCAACCGAACCAGTATATAATACCCTGGTGCTACTAGGAATACTAGTAAAGTACACATTAACATAATGTATATCCAATATACTTCTATCGACCTTGCCAGCCTTCTCATCTACCAAGTATCTAGGGTAATTCTGCTCCAGTGGTTGTTCCCCTTATTACTGAAGCACTTAGTCTCGGGTTTGGGTTCAACCTTGGGTTTCTTCACTAGAGCAGCAGCTGATTTGCCGTTTCATGAAGTATCCCTTCTAGCCCTTGCCCTTCTTGAAACTAGTGGTTTCACCAACCATCAACAATTGATGCTCCTTCTTGATTTCTACTTTCGCGGTGTCAAACATCGTGACTACCTCAAGGATCATCATATCTATCCCTGATATGTTATAGTTCATCACAAAGCTCTAGCAGCTTGGTGGCAATGACTTTGGAGAAATATCACTATCTCATATGGAAGATCAACTACCACTCGATTCAAGTGATTGTTGCACTCAGACAATCTGAGCACAAGCTCAACGATTGAGCTTTTCTCCGTTAGTTTGCAGGCTAAGAAAATCGTCGGAGGTCTTATACCTCTTGACGTGGGCACGAGCCTGAAATCCCAATTTCAGCCCTCGAAACATCTCATATGTTCCGCGACATTTCGAAAACGTCTTTGGTGCCTCAACTCTAAACCGTTTAACTGAACTATCACGTAGTTATCAAAACGTGTATGTCCGATGTTCACAACATCCACAGACGAGGTTTGGGGTTCAGCACACTGAGCGGTGCATTAAGGACATAAGCTTTCTACTGTCCTCATAATCGCTACTGTCAACTTTCAACTATATTTTCTCTAGGAACATAACTAAACAGTGGAACTAAAGCGCGAGCTTACGACATAATTTGCAAAGATCTTTTGACTATGTTCAGGATAATTAAGTTCATCTTATGAACTCCCACTCAGATAGACATCCCTCTGGTCATCTAAGTGATTACATGATCCGAGTCAACTAGGCCGTGTCCGATCATCATGTGAGACGGACTAGTCATCATCGATGAACATCTTCATGTTGATCGTATCTACTATACGACTCATGCTCGACCTTTCGGTCTCCGTGTTCCGAGGCCATGTCTGTACATGCTAGGCTCGTCAAGTTAACCCTAAGTGTTTTCGCTGTGTAAAACTGTCTTACACCCGTTGTATGTGAATGTAAGAATCCATCACACCCGATCATCACGTGGTGCTTAGAAGCGACGAACTGTAGCAACGGTGCACAGTTAGGGGAGAACACTTCATGAAATTTTGTAAGGGATCATCTTATTTACTACCGTCGTCCTAAGTAAACAAGATGCATAAACATGATAAACATCACATGCAATCAAATAGTGACATGATATGGCCAATATCATTTTGCTCCTTTTGATCTTCATCTTCGGGGATCCATGATCATCATCGTCACCGGCATGACACCATGATCTCCATCATCATGATCTCCATCATCGTGTCTTCATGAAGTTGTCACGCCAACGACTACTTCTACTTCTATGGCTAACGCGTTTAGCAATAAAGTAAAGTAATTTACATGGCGTTCTTCAATGACACGCAGGTCATACAATAAATAAAGACAACTCCTATGGCTCCTGCCGGTTGTCATACTCATCGACATGCAAGTCGTGAATCCTATTACAAGAACATGATCAATCTCATACATCACATATTATTCACCACATTCTTGTTGGCCATATCACATCACAAAGCATACCCTGCAAAAACAAGTTAGACGTCCTCTAATTGTTGTTTGCATGTTTTACGTGGCTGCTATGGGTTTCTAGCAAGAACGTTTCTTACCTACGCAAAACCACAACGTGATATGCCAATTGCTATTTACCCTTCATAAGGACCCTTTTCATTGAATCCGTTCCGACTAAAGTGGGAGAGACTGGCACCCGCTAGCCACCTTATGCACCAAGTGCATGTCAATCGGTGAAACCTGTCTCACGTAAGAGTACGTGTAAAGTTGGTCCGGGCCGCTTCATCCCACAATACCGTCGAAACAAGATTGGACTAGTAACGGTAAGCATATTGAACAACATCAACGCCCACAACTACTTTGTGTTCTACTCGTGCAAAGAATCTACGCAATAGACCTAGCTCATGATGCCACTGTTGGGGAACGTAGCAGAAATTCAAAATTTTCCTACGTGTCACCAAGATCTATCTATGGAGAGACTAGCAACGAGGGGAAGGAGAGTGCATCTACATACCCTTGTAGATCGCTAAGCGGAAGCGTTCAAGTGAACGGGGTTGATGGAGTCGTACTCGTCGTGATTCAAATCACCGATGATCAAGTGCCGAACGCACGGCACCTCCGCGTTCAACACACATACAGCCCGGTGACGTCTCCCAAGCCTTGATCCAGCAAGGAGAGAGGGAGAGGTTGAGGAAGACTCCATCCAGCAGTAGCACAACGGCGTGGTGGTGGTGGAGGAGCGTGGCAATCCTGCAGGGCTTCGCCAAGCAGCGCGGGAAAGGAGGAGTACTTGTGAGAGGGGGAGGGCTGCACCAGAACTTCGTCTAAAGCTCCCATGGGCCTCCCCACTATATATAGGGGTGGAGGGGCTGGTTTCTTGCCCTCCAAGTCCATTGGGGCGTTGGCCAAGGTGGGAGGAAAGAAATCCCATCATTTCCTTCCCCACCGATTGTTATCCCCCCTTTTTAGGGATCTTGATCTTATCCCTTCGGGATATGATCTTATTCCTTCTAAGGGGGGATCTTGTTGCGCCTTGACCAGGGGTGTGGGGCCTTGCCCCCACTACCCACGTTCATGTGGGTCCCCCCATGCAGGTGGGCCCCACTCCAGAACCTTCTAGAACCTTCCCGGTACAATACCGAAAAAAACCTGAACATTTTCCGGTGGCCAAAATAGGACTTCCCATATATAAATCTTTACCTCCAGACCATTCCGGAACTCCTCGTGACGTCCGGGATCTCATCCGGGACTCCGAACAACATTTGGTAACCACATACAAACTTCCTTTATAACCCTAGCGTCATCAAACCTTAAGTGTGTAGACCCTACGGGTTTGGGAGACATGTAGACATGACCGAGACGTTCTCCGGTCAATAACCAACAGCGGGATCTGGATACCCATGTTGGCTCCCACATGTTCCACGATGATCTCATCGGATGAACCACGATGTCAAGGACTCAGTCGATCCCGTATACAATTCCCTTTGTCTAGCGGTATGTTACTTGCCCGAGATTCGATCGTCGGTATCCAATACCTTGTTCAATCTCGTTACCGGCAAGTCACTTTACTCGTTCCATAACACATCATCCCGTGATCAACTCCTTGGTCACATTGCGCATATGATGATGTCCTACCGAGTGGGCCCAGAGATACCTCTCCGTTTACACGGAGTGACAAATCCCAGTCTCGATCCGCATAAAACAATAGATACTTTCGGAGATACCTGTAGTGCACCTTTATAGTCACCCAGTTACGTTGTGACGTTTGATACACCCAAAGCACTCCTACGGTATCCAGGAGTTACACGCTCTCATGGTCAAAGGAAGAGATACTTGACATTGGCAAAGCTCTAGCAAACGAACTACACGATCTTTGTGCTATGCTTAGGATTGGGTCTTGTCCATCACATCATTCTCCTAATGATGTGATCCCGTTATCAACGACATCCAATGTCCATAGCCAGGAAACCATGACTATCTGTTGATCACAATGGGCTAGTCAACTAAAGGCTCACTAGGGACATATTGTGATCTATGTATTCACACGTGTATTACGATTTCCGGATAATACAGTTATAGCATGAATAAAAGACTATTATCATGAACAAAGAAATATAATAATAACTTATTTATTATTGCCTCTAGGGCATATTTCCAACAGTGTGTGGTGTGGTGGATTGCCTCTTTGGCTTGATGATGAACAATACAAGGCAGAACAGCCTCGCGAGGGTCTGTTCTTGGCTGGTGCGACGAACTGCTGGGAGGAGTTCAATCGCTATATCTACTGGTTTCTTGGTGAGGATCCCGATTGCTAGGTCAGGTCCAGATGCCTCTACCCTAGGGGTGGCTAGTCCTATTTATAGGCAAAGTCCCTGGGCCTCTTCCCAAATATTTGAGCGGGAAGGGCGCCAACAATTGGCCATTTTGAAGGGGAACAGCGGGTACACTTATCCTGACTAAAGTTGGTCCTCGCCTGTCAAAGGCTCTGGTGGCGACGCCGGCTTGGGCTCCACCATGACTTCCTTCCGGCCGTTGGGCTGGTCTTGGTCTTGTTGCACCGAAATGGATGCCTTTGCTTGATGCTCTCGCCTGCGCTTGCCCCCTTTGCACCAAAGAGGAAAGGAGGACACTGAGCGGGCTGGCGCCCGACTGGCGCCCTTGGTCATCATGGCTTGCGTCATGGGCACCTCGTGAGGTACCCCACCTTGAACTCTCCGCCTCCTCGTGAGCCAGCCTGATGAGGCCGTGCCTGAAGAAGCTCCTCATCGTCCGCCCCGTGAGGCTTGGCCCCTCGCGAGGGTCTTGAGCTTGCGTTGATGGATATGGGCTATGTTGGGCCTCCTTTGAGCCCGCGGGCAGGCAAGTCTGGGGACCCCCGTTCCCAGAACGCCGACAGTAGCCCCCGGGCCCACGGCGCACCCGAACTTGGCCGAGCAGAGAGGCGAAAGGGCAAGTGCGAAGCATCGTGGGCCCTAACAACCTGCGGCCTTGGGCGCCGCGTGGCGGTCGATTGGTCGGGGGCAACTCCGCTTCCCCACGACGCCTTGGTAACCGCACGGATTCGACAAGTCCCTACATGCAAAGCGGGTCATGATTACCTGCGATTGTGGGGGTCGACGGTTGGCCTTCGCCGGCTATAAGTACAGAACGGCATGCGCCCTTCCAGCCTATCCCCTCTTGCTTCTCCTTCTTCTCCATGGCTCCACCAAGGAAGTTTTCGGCCGCAGAGAAAGGAAAAGCCCGCCAGGTCGAGTCTTCCTCTCCCCCGCCCAAGCGCGGTCGAGGTCGCCCTCACAAGCATCCTGTGGCCTCCACGGCAGCCCCCCGCGGTCGCGGAGGTGGCTCTCTGCGCGGCGATGAGCGGCTGGCCATGGTCGGCGGGCGTGCTCCGGCCGTGCGACCCCCGAGGCCTCGCCTCCATACTGCGGAGGCGCTGCCGTAGTTCATTGTGTGGGTGGTGGAGCCGACCGGCGCCCGGCTTCAGCTCCCTCGCTTCCTCCTGGGTGAGCTCCCAGCTGGCGCCTTGGGTGGCCTCTGGCTGCAGGCGGATGGCTGCTGCAGCCGGGCCTCGTGGGCTTCGCTGGAGGTCTCCGCTGCAGGGAACCTGGCCCTGACCCGCGGCTGGCAGACGTTTGCTCGCGCGCGTGGTCTCCGCAGCCGGTGCTCTCTACACTTCAAGTTCGACGGCGACGCCACCCTCTACGTGAGGGTGTTTGGGGAAGATGGTCGCCGTGTGGGGTGCTGCCCTGAAGACGACGACCATGGTCGGGGACTCAGCCCTGGCGAGGACGGAGAGGGCACCACGCGGGCGGTTGGCGACGCCCGTGACTCCTCAAGCTTCACCGGCTCTTCTTCGGGTAGCGACCCTTCTTGCAGCGGCCGCGGCCAGCCTCCACGTCGTCGCGCCTGCTTGGAGGGTGGCAGCGGGTCTGCTCGCCGTCGCACCCCGGTGAAGCGCGAGAGGGAGTCCGCCTGAGCTCCGGAGGCGCTCGAGTCTTCCAAGAGGGCCGGCGCGGGACGTGCTTCGCCTGCTTTTGTTCTTTCCTTTCTTTTCTCCTGCGCAAAAAGACAGCAATGTGTGGCCCCGTGGGGGCGCGTTTGGGTTAACGTCGTCAATCATCGTACTGTTTTGTTATCCCAATATTGTTCCTTTCCGTTGTGTGCCCATTCGCAAGTAATCCCTAGCTTCAGCCGCGGGGGCGACCGACCCAGGCCCTGTATTCGCGTCGCGGTGGCCGTGAGGCACGGTCCGGAGGGGTGCTCCGGTAGGGGACCCGGGCCGTCAAAACTTGAGCAATAGGGGCAGGAATGCTCGCGAGGGCTCCCGGGGCTTCCGCCTCGCGAGCCCCCGTGCAAGAGAAATCGATGCAGGAGAGCGAAAAAAGTCGAAGAACCACAGGTCAAAAGGCGGCGACAGTTTCGATAAAAACTCCAAATGGGAATGAACTAGCCAACTGCGGAAAGCAAATGAAAAAGCCGCGTCCGGCACCTAGTCTAGTCTTCGACGTCTTCTCACCAGTGCGGAGCTAAGTGCTGCCACTGGGCGTCGGAGGGAGCCCCAGGGCCTGAGGCCGGCACCCCTGAGACTCCGAGGCGTGTACAGCCCCAACTCATTATTACGTGAGAGTGTCACGGGCGGCGAGCTTCACAGGCGTTGGTCTTCTTCACAGGCTCCGGGCCTTTCTTCGGGGAAGCAGCTTCACGGGCATTGGCCCTCTTCACAGGCTCCGGGCCCTTTCCAAAACGTGATAGCTTCACAGGCATTCGCCTTCTTCACAGGCTCCGGGCCTTTTCCCAAAGGATGAGCTTCACAGCCATTTGCCTTCTTCACAGGCTCTGGGCCTTTTCCAAAAAGATGAGCTTCACGGCATTTGCCTTCTTCACAGGCTCTGGGACTTTTCCAAAAAGATGAGCTTCACAGGCATTTGCCTTCTTCACAGGCTCTGGGCCTTTTCCAAAAAGATGAGCTTCACAGGCATTTGCCTTCTTCACAGGCTCTGGGCCTTTTCAGGGGTAAAACCTCCGGAGGTGCTGGATGTTCCACGCGTTCTGTATAGGTACTCCCTCCTGAGTCTCCAAGTGCACGGAGCCGGGCCTGGAAACATGAACAACCTTGAACGGGCCCTCCCACATAGGAGAGAGCTTATGCAGTCCCTCCCTGGAGAGGGCCCGGCGGAGCACGAGGTCCCCTACATCGAGAGTTCTGGGGCGGATGTTGCGGCAGTGGTACCGCCGGAGTGCCTGCTGGTACTTTGTCGCTCGCAGTGCAGCTTCTCGATGACGCTCCTCCCCCAGCACGAGGTCCGTCCCCCGCATGGCGTCCTGCAGCGTCTCATCGAACGCCAGGACTCGCGCGGATCGACGCTTGACCTCGTGAGGGAGGACCGCTTCGGCTCCGTAGACCAGGAAGAAGGGGGTCTCCCCAGTCAGCTTGGTCACGGTTGTGCGGATGGACCACAGCACGGACTGAAGCTCGTCATACCAGCCTCTGCTGCAGGCCTCCAGTTTCTTCTTGAATGTCCTGGTCTTGAGGCCCCTCAGGACTTCTGTGTTGGCCCGTTCGGCCTGGCTGTTGCTTTGAGGGTGCGCCACCAAAGCGTAGCATATCTGTGTTCCAAGGTTAGCACAATATGTTTTGAAAAGGTTACTGGTGAACTGCGAACCGTTGTTAGTGATGATGCGGTTCGGCACTCCGAACCGGCTCACGGTGCCCTTGATGAACTTGACCGCAGAACCAGTAGGGATGGTGCGGACGGCCTCGACTTCGGCCCACTTGGTGAACTTGTCCACGGCGACGTAGAGGTAGCGATAGCCCCCTGGCGCCCGAGGAAAAGGGCCCAGGATATCCAGCCCCCAGACCGCGAATGGCCATGTGAGGGGTATGGTTTGCAGACCTCCTGCCGGCTGATGGATCTGCTTGGCATGGAATTGGCAGGCCTCGCAAGCCTTCACAAGTTCGACAGCGTCATTGAGCGTAGTGGGCCAATAGAAACCTCTACGGAACGCCTTGCCGACGAGGGTCCGTGACGATGAATGATGCCCACAGTCTCCACCGTGTATATCTGCCAGTAGTTCCTTCCCTTGTTCCCTGGTGATGCAATGCAGGGACACATCGTTCGGCCGTTTTCGGTAGAGCTCTCCATCCATGATGCAGTACGATGTGGCTTGCCGTGCCACACGCTCTGCCTCCTCCTTCTCCGGCAAGGTCCCTCGCGTTAAGTAGCTCCTAAGCTCTGTGATCCAGCACCCCTCCTGAGGCTCCATCGTCAGGAGCAGGCGTGCTCCTGAGGCCGGGCCACAGGCTGGGGCTCCCGAGGCAGGTGGATGAGGAAGCTCCGCCCGAGGCTGTGCTGTGCTCGACAATGGTGGCAGGGCTAAAGGCTTGAAGAGTCGTTCCTCAAAGATGCCCGGCTCCTGGGGCAACCGCCTGGAGGCTCATTTGGCGATGTCATCGGCCTCTTGATTAGTGTCGCGGGGTACATGTTGTAGCTCCAACCCCCAGAACTGCTTCTCCATCCTGCGGACCTCCGCAAGGTAGGCCTCCATGTGCTCATCTCTTGGCTCATATACCTTGTTGGAGAAATTGACAAGGAGCTGCGAATCGCCCTTGATAGTAAGACGCTTCACTCCCAGGGCAGCGGCGGCCTTCAGGCCCGCTATCAATCCCTCGTACTCTGCTATATTGTTGGAGACCTTCTCGCCTTGCTGGAAACAGAGCTGCACGGCGTAGTAGAGCTTGTCCTGAGTGGGAGATATGAGCACCGCCCCAGCCCCAGCGCCCTGCCTGGAGAACGCTCCGTCGAAGTACATGACCCAGCCTTCTGGCGCCTCGCTTCCTGGGGAAAGGGATCGATCCTCGCCGGCCCTGAGGCCCGGTGCCTCTGTCCATTCGGCCACGAAATCTGCCAACGCGGCCCCCTTGATGACTCTGGTCGTGCTGAATTCGAGCTGGAATGCTTGCAGTTCAATGTTCCACTCGGCGACCCTTCCGGCTGAGTTAGGGCTCCGGAGCACCCTTTCCAAGGGGTATGCCGAGACAACCTTGATCGGATGACCCTGGAAGTAGTGTCGCAGCTTGCGCGAAGCCACCAGCAGCGCGAGGAGGAGCTTCTGCGGCATGGGGTACCGTGCCCTCGCATCCCGTAACACTGTGCTGACGAAGTACACCGGGTGCTCGACGAGGCTTGGGGCGTCGGTGCTGGTGGCGTCCTCGGGAGGCCATGGTGCCTCCCGAGGTGGTGGAGCCTCCAGAAGCTGGTTGCCTAGAGGAAGGGCCTCTCCCGCCCCTGGTGCGCTCCGCTGCGATGGCTGATCTTCCTTGGTCATGGTGGTGACTCCCGCGAGTCCCTTTTGATCCATCTTTGCCTTGGCACGGGTGGCTGCCGTGGTCTTGGCCCAACGCTCCTCTCTAACTGCCACCAGGGCTGCGCTAGCGGAGTAGGGAGTGGCGGCGAGGTAGGGTAACAAGGGCTCTTGAGGGCGCGGGGCCACCATCACTGGAGGGCTGGTTAGGTATCTCTTGAGATCTTGGAACGCCTTGTCGGCCTCTTCAGTCCATTCAAAGGGCCCCTTTTTCTTCATCAGCTGGAAGAAAGGCAGCGCCCGCTCCCCCAATCGGGAGATGAAGCGCCCCAGCGCCGTCACGCGCCCCGTGAGCTTCTGCATTTCCCTGAGGGTCTTTGGTGGGCTCATGTCCTCAACTACCTTGACCTTTTCTGGGTTGGCCTCGATGCCTCGGTGGGACACGAGGAAACCCAAGAGCTTGCCCGAGGGGACTCCAAACACACGCTTCTCCGGGTTGAGTCGCAGGCTCACCGCGTTGAGGCTCGCGAAGGTTTCCTACAGGTCTTGTATTAGGGTCTTGGCCTCGCGAGACTTCACTATGATGTCGTCGACATAAGCCTCCACATTCTTCCCGAGCTATGGGCCCAAGGTGATGTGCATGAGCCGCTGAAAGGTTGCCCCCGCGTTGCGCAGTCCGAATGGCATGCATGTATGGCAGTACACCCCACACGGGGTTAGGAAGGCTGTCTTCTCCACATCTTCCACCGCCATCTTGATCTGGTGATACCCGGAGAAGGCATCCAGGAAGCATAACAGGTCACACTCAGTGGTGGAATCGACGATCTGGTCGATGCGAGGGAGCAGGAACGGATCTTGCGGGCATGCTTTGTTGAGGTTGGTGAAGTCGACACACATGCGTTCCTTTCCTCCCTTCTTTGGCACAACCACGGGGTTGGCCAACCAATCCGGGTATCGGACCTCGCGAGTAACCCCCGCAGCTTCTAGCTTGCGGGTCTCTTGGACGATGAAGGCCTGCTTTTCAGTGGACTGCCTCCTCGCCTTCTGCTTCACGAGACGCACGTTGGGACACACGTTGAGGTGGTGCTCGATTACGCCCCATGGGATCCCTGCCAGCTGATTGGGCTCCCAGACGAACACCTTCTTGTTTGCACGCAGGAACTTGACCAGGGCTTCCTCCTGCTCAGGCTCGAGGTTGGCGCCTATGGTGAAAGTGGCGTTAGTGGACCCGTCCTCGTCGACAGGTACCTGCTTGGTTTCCGCCTTGTCTTGGGTGAACAACTGCTTCTTCTTGGTCGGCGCAGCCCCCTTGGGCTTGGGGGTTTCTGCGTCGGCGGGCCGCGCCGCCGCCGCCGTCATGAGGGCGAGCTTGAGTACTCGTAGCGCACCTTCGGTGTCCCCGGGCACGGTGAGGACGCCGTTGCTCCCGGGCATCTTCATGAGGTTGTACCCCGGGTGAGTCGCGGCCATGAATTTGGCCAATGCTGGATAGCCGAGGATGGCATTGTAGGGGAGGCCGATGGGGGTGATGTCAAAATCAACCAGCTCCGTGCGGAAATTGTCGTAGGTGCCGAAAGTTACCGGGAGTTGGATCTGCCCCAAGGAGCTGGACGACCCGCCTCCGACGCCCGAGAAAGGCCGGCTGGGTTGCACCCGCTCCCGGGGTATGCAGAGGATGTTGAAGGCCTCAACCGAGAGCACGTTGAGGCCCGCGCCACCGTTGATGAGGGTCCTGGTGACGACCACCTGGCAGATGGTGGGCGTGCAGAGCATGGGGAGCGTGCCCGAGCTGGCCGAGTTGGTGGGGTGGTCCTCAGAGTCAAAGGTCAGCCCGGCCGACGGCTCCGTCTGGCCTGAGGGAGCCCACTGCCTCGTGGCGGCGGCGCCGACCCGGCGGACGAATGGCTTGACGTGGCGGCTAGAGGGCGGTGCTTGCGAGCCGCCCAGGAGGGCCGCGATGACCGAGGGAGCCGGCGCGACGGGGTGGGTGAGGAAGAAGTTGCGCGGCTCCTCCCTAGAGGTCACCGGGGAATGCTGGGACGATGCTTGCCGCCCGTTCCCCGCCGGGCCGGTGGCGGTGTTGACGGCAGGTGACGGGGGACGACGAGGGCGCCCGCCGACGGGAGCCGTCTGGGCGACATGGGAAGCGAGGGCGGCTCGGCGCCCGGCGCGAGCCCGACGAGCGTCAGACATGGATGCGATGGTCGGGGAGGAACGAGACGACGGAAGGCAAATTCCGGCGCACCCCTACCTGGCGCGCCAAATGTCAGATTTCGGGTTCCGGCAGACCCTTGAGGTTCGAACACTGGGGTGCGCGCGGAGATTCAACCCTCTACCGGCTCGCTCCTCGCCGAATCGCTAGGACCTAAACTACCAAACTGAACAGCACAAGAGACACAAGATTTATAGTGGTTCAGGCCACCATTGTGGTGTAGTACCCTACTCCAGTGTGTGGTGTGGTGGATTGCCTCTTGGGCTTGATGATGAACAATACAAGGCAGAACAGCCTCGCGAGGGTCTGTTCTTGGCTGGTGCGACGAACTACTGGGAGGAGTTCAATCGCTCTATCTACTGGTTTCTTGGTGAGGATCCCGATTGCTAGGTCAGGTCCAGATGCCTCTACCCTGGGGGTGGCTAGTCCCATTTATAGGCAAAGGCCCTGGGCCTCTTCCCAAATATTTGAGCGGGAAGGGCGCCAACAATTGGCCATTTTGAAGGGGAACAACGGGTACACTTATCCTGACTAAAGTTGGTCCTCGCCTGTCAAAGGCTCTGGTGGCGACGCCGGCTTGGGCTCCACCATGACTTCCTTCCGGCCGTTGGGCTGGTCTTGGTCTTGTTGCACCGAAATGGACGCCTTTGCTTGATGCTCTCGCCTGCACTTACCCCCTTTGCACCAAAGAGGAAAGGAGGACACTGCGCGGGCTGGCGCCCGACTGGCGCCCTTGGTCGTCATGGCTTGCGTCATGGGCACCTCGTGAGGTACCCCGCCTTGAACTCTCCACCTCCTCGTGAGCCAGCCTGATGAGGCCGTGCCTGAAGAAGCTCCTCATCGTCCGCCCCGCGAGGCTTGGCCCCTCGCGAGGGTCTTGAGCTTGCGTTGATGGAGATGGGCTGTGCTGGGCCTCCTTTGAGCCACGCCGCAGGCTGCAGGCAGGCAGGTCTGGGGACCCCCGTTCCCAGAACGCCGACAGAAACCATTGGACCCCCGAGATCTAGGGGCACAAGAGAAGATGTATATTTGAAGATTTGGATTGCAATGCTGAATTTTATGTGTATTTGTATGTTTGTGCAGGTGTATGAAATGAAGTGAACTTAGCATGATCCCCACACTCCAAACATTACCTCAACCCCTCTTAATGGTGTGGCTTACCTATTGACATAAAAAGATAAATCGAAAACTTTGGTATTTCATGATCTTTGTCGTCACTCTTTTTCCTTTTTGAATTGGGAGCCCTCTTTCCCTTATCCTTCATCAATGCAGAGGACCTAACACCTGATAATCTCACATTGCCATCATCACTAAAATAAGATTAAGAGGCAAGGTGCTCTTTCACATGAGCGAAAGTCTAAACTTGGGGGAGATGATGAGTGCATTTTGCATCATTTCTTACCTTTGTTTTTGCATCTTAATTGTAGGATTTTTCGTATTTTGTCGCTTTTGCACACCCTTTTTGCCTGATTTCGCTAGGATCCCAAAGAAGCATGAGATTTTGAGCATCAATGGAAAACACCTATTTTTTGGTGGAAATTGTGCTAATTGACATGATAGAAGCCTTCCCTACAAAGCTACAAACAGGTGGGAAGAAACCTAGCGTTCTACAAGCCAAGATGGTCTATGGTATGATTGCACCCGCTCGTACCAGCAGTCATAGCATACAACGCGGCCTCCCCCTGGTCAACTACTCAACCTCGTATGACCGGATCTTGTAGACGAACAGAGAGGCCCCAAAACCACATACATAAGCAGAAAACCTCACCCCTAAAAGGGACCCAGAGGGGGAATTAGCAAAACGGAATTGCCACACTATTGTCCCCATCAAGGAGACTACGATGTTAACCCTCGTCATCATCATCCACGTCTTCGCCATTGAGTTCTCTCTTCGTCTAGTTGTATCCCAAACCCTATTGTGGATTCATATGTGTGTTACATTGATCATTCTTCTTTCATTACCATGAACATCATGATAATATTTTTTGTCTCCATGTTCAAGTGATCCCGTAGTTCTAGGGGATATGGAGGAACACTAGTATGTGTATGAACTTAATGCCGCTAAGATATTCAATCTATGAAATATGTTAGTGTTAACTATTCTTTCATCAAATGTGTTTGAGATTTTGCAAGTGGTAAAAGTCATTGCATAACTCAGTTGGCTCTTATACCTCACACATTGGATGCAATTTGTGTTTAGCAATTGTGAAACAACACTCAAGGACAACAATGTGTTATCTAGCCACTGAAATATTCCTTATAGTAGCAAGTAAGATAACACAGTTGGCTCTTAAAGCAAAACTTTGATGAATAAATGTTAGAATTACTTCTAGTGTCCAGTAATGCAACTACTTTTTTCCCTCCTATGGATATAATCACTGTAGGGATATGTGTGAACAAATTTTCTTCAAGAGCATTAGCTGAATTATGCATAACTTGCTCTTTTTCCTCTACAATCTATTGCATTTATGTCCAGTAATCTATTTGTTCCCACATCTCCAGCACTCCCCCATTTTTTCTAATTCTATGTTGAGGTACTGGTGTCGTTCCTTGTGATTTTGCATGTTGTTGTTGATGTTGAGGTAATACATGTTTGACAGGAGCTTGCTCTGTTGAAATTTCTGATATCCAGGAGTATCGTTAATGTATTGTTTCTTGGGAGGGTGGCATGGCTCAATATTTTTAGCAATCCAGTAGGCCTAAAGCCCGTACTTGATCCCATCCCTTAAACCATTAACATATGTTCTTACAAACCAACTTTTAGAGAGCTCTGAATTTTCCTCTTGCACATCATCCATGAGGTCTTTATTTTTTTTACATTCATTCACTAACTGGTAGTTCTGCTGGAGAATTATGCATGTGAGTATTAATTGGAGGAAGGTGTGGATGTTGGTAATTCTCACACCTGCTTGTCTGCTCACGCTCCTGTTCCAACTGTTCATTGATTACTTCATTCATGAGTGTTTCTTCTTTCACTGCATCTTGTTGGTGATTTCACTTGTTCACTTGGGCCTATATCACTGAGTTGTGTTTTGTCCTTTGCAGGCGATGGATGCTTTTTTTGGAAAAAGAGGATGACCCCCGGCCTCTGCATTCGGGCGATGCATGCAGCCACTTTATTAATTATTCACAAAGGCCTTACAAATACATCAATAAGTCCGAAGTCACCATCTTGGCAACCCTGTCGCTACTCCTATCCACTTGATGAAGGGATGCAGATAGTCTGAACTGAATACCAAAACAGACCTCACACCAAAGCCTAGCATCTAAAACCGGAGGCCCCAACCAAGCCACATTGTCGGGTTTGGGGTACACATCGGTCCGGCACACTCTCAGAGGTCGCCGCCGCCGTCTTCCATCCATCCATCTTCAGAGCAGGTACTGACGCATCGACCTTGCCAAGCCTGCCGTCGACCCCACATGCGCGAGTCCGTCTACATGCATCGGACGTCGAGACTCCATTGTGCCAGGCCACCAAGATCTGTCATCGACAATGCGGAGGATGTAACGCCGCTCCACCTCTGGGCCCCTCCAGTCAGCACCTGCTCAAAAACGATGCCCTCGGGAGGGAAAACGACATCGAAGATGTCGACGTTGTCCGATCCGGGAAGACCCAGATCTAGGGTTTCCACCGGAGCATCCCAAGCATGATGCCGCAACTTGCAACAACGATGCCTTAAGAAGGGAACGACGTCACAAACGCCGCCATCGTCCGCCATGACCGTAGTCGGCGTGATTTTCACTGTAAG